>NW_017196204.1:0-8593 GCF_001704415.2 Capra hircus
ATTACAGAATGGCCGGGAGGAAGAAATTGTGCAATTCAGGACTGGAGCAACCCAAATCCAGGTCAAGACCCTGAGTCTGACGATGGCTTTATCAATAGATTGGATAATTGGAAAAAAATATTCAGTTTCTTGGCCGTTAGTTGCCACCAGACGGCATCATACAATTTTGTACCCCCTATGCTGTCTTTATACGACTAGAGGTAAAACCTTTTGGCAGCCAGAAATTTGGAGAGCCCTTGCAGCCCACCCGCCCCTATTATTTTAATCCGACCAAAGAATACCTCTACTACTCTATTTTAGCTTGTTTACCCTCTCCTTATGTTTTTCTTTTCACTAATGATTCTGAAAGACTTAACATACAATTGAATTATACAGGTGGACCCCATGTAGTGTCTTGTGAACAATGTATGCTTTCATCCTGTTTAACTCCTCAATATAAAATTTGCTCTTTCATGGTTTTAAAACGTCCGTCCTATCTCATGGTACCTGTAACTGTAGCCACGTATTGGTATGATAACCATGGCCTAGCTGTACTGCAACGGCTACAAGATTTAATGCGGACACGACGACGGTTTGTGGCTTACTTGTTTTGGGAATATCGGCTTTGATAACTGCAATTACTTCTGTTACTGTGGCGGCATTGTCATTGTCTCAACAAGTGCATACTGCCCAATATGTTGATACCGTATCCAAAAATGTTTCTTTAACGCTGGCAACCCAGGAAATTATAGATAGGAAGCTAGAAATAAGGGTTGATGCCTTAGAAGAAGCAGTAATGCATATTGGGACTGAATTACAGAGTCTGAAAGTGAAAATGGCTCTTTCATGTCATGCTGATTACCGGTGGATATGTGTTACATCCTGAAAGTAAATGAGACAGATTTTGAATGGGAGAGAGTCAAAAATCATATTTTAGGTGTTTGGAACAGCTCAGATATTAGTTTAGACTTAGGGAAACTTCATAATCAGATTCAGACCTTGGAACACTCTCGATTAGATTTTACTGCCGCAGGAGAAGCCAATGACTTTTTCCACACCTTCTCTGACTTCATTTCTGGAAAAACTCTTCTGACTACTGTTTCTAGCTATTGCTGCTGTGGGTGCCATAATCCTGCTCCTTGTAATCGTGCTTCCTTGTGTTGTCAGGACTCTTCGCAGAGCATTCAGAATCTCGGCGACTGATCTGCACCTAATTTTTTTAAAAAATAATAAAGAAGGGGGAGATGCCGGAAGCCAGTGAGAGGAATCCCGCCCGTGACAAGATCATGAGGAAGGAAAGCTGACATACGCAAGGCGTGCTCAGACTTCAGGGACCCCTCTGGAAATTCCTAAGCATGTACCCCAACAAAAATCTGCCGGCTTTTGTGCTCTGCTTTTCCACTCTTCTGACATTTTCTGGAAAAAGTCAATTCAGGCTTTAGTCTTCTGCATTTGAAAGAGTGTTTCAATCCAAAAAACCCCTTCGATGGCTTTCTAGCCTGCCTGCAGGACTCTGCGAGTGTGATTGTTTGAGGCCTCCTGACCGCAGGAGGCACAGGAAGCTTAAAACATCCTAGGAATGTAGGGGCTTCCGAAGAGTCAAATCTTTAGAATAGGACTGATGAAAAGTTTCATTTGTTGAGTCAATGCTTGCTGCCAAATTTTCATATCCTTTATTTTTAGATATAGTTGGTATATAGAAAAACAAGTAGTAGACCTGGTATTAGCAACATTAGATCTTCGAGTTAAGTACCTTCTTTGTTATATCCAACTGCACCTTTGTTCTATAGAGATGTAACTTTAATGCTTTAAGGAAATGCAGATTAAAGAAAAACACTTCAGGGGAAACAAAATTAACATTCATTAAGGAAGAGAGCTAAAAAGTGTTAACAAGCCTCTTGGCCAGAAGATAATGTAAATCACCTGAGACCTTTTGTATACAAAATGATGTATAGAAAGAGTCTGGGCTGCGAACGCCACATAATTCTGTGTTACCCATTGATCTCCATGTTTTATCAAAAGTATAAAAGGCCTTCTGAACAATAAAGGATCAGACCGGTTTCTCGAACTAGTCTCTCGGCCTGGATTCTTGGGACTCTGGCTCCCCCCATGTCTCTCTCTCTCTCTCTTCTCTCCCTTTCCCTCTCTCTGCTCTTTACTTTAACTTCAGGCTGAATCTCCATCTGGGGCGCGGAGGCTCGCCAGGTCTACTTACTGCCCCGGCTGTTAAGACCCGCACGAAAGGGAGCTTAAGGTGAGGCACACTTAGATATTCAAGCGGGCGCCGGTGGCCCAAGGTAGATGGTGCAAATTCCTTGTCTGGAATTTTATTGGCCTTCCGCGTAAACCAAGCTATTCAGCCCTCTTCCTCCACTTAATCTTCTTATTACACTATAGTTTCTTAATCTAATCTTACATTAATAAACAAACAAGTCTTTCCACGCCAACGCCGTCCACCCTTCGAATTCCCTGGATCCACCGGGGCTGGACCCCGGGAAACGTGGATCTTGGGGTTTTTCTGGAGTCTCCCCAGGGAGTAAGTCCTCGTCTCGAGTGGGGAATGCACGTGCGCTTTCCTCCCGAGCTGTAGCAGCAGCGTCACGATGCCCTTCTGCGGGGATCAAGGGATCTGTGGCTTTCCCAAGAGGCTTTCCCACGAGGCTTTCCCACGAGGCTTTCCTTCGAGGCCTTCCCACGAGGTTTGCCCACAGGGCTGTCCAACGTGCCACCGTGGTGTCAGTCCATCCTCAGCTTGAAAGTCGAGGCAGTGCAGGGAAAACAGGTTTCCCTGGAATGGACTGAGACATCTGGGGGACTCTGGGAATGGTGGCATGACCTGGAGTTCCTCTCGCCTTTCCTGTGGAGAGCGCCTCCTCTTGAGAATGCGACGGGAACGCGGGGAATTCTTTCCCGACCACGGAGGGAAAGGATCCTTCCTCTCGAGCTAGGAGGCGGAACACGGGCTCCTCTGGATGTGGCGCGGGACTCTCGTGCTTCCTTTCGAGTGGAGACGGGTATGTCGGGGAACTTCTTGAGTTGCAGCAAGGGTGTGAAGAACCCTTTGGAAGTTCCAGATGTTAAATATGATTAGCCTCGAGACGCCTCATCGGAAACGGCCTCATCTCGCCTGGAGGGGAGAACCTCCTGGATTTTCTCGAGTTGCGGCAGGCTGTTCTCGGACTTACGACGGGGACCTCAGGGACCCGCTCTGGTGGCCTCAGGAAAGTCCAGTCCCCATGCGAGTTGCACGGGAGCCTCTCGGGATTCCTCTCCCGTCGATGCCGGGGCCTAAGACCTTTTGTGGAGTCAGTGCCGAAACCTGAGGATTCCTTTCCAGTGCTGACATGGATCTTGGGGGTACTTCTGGAGTCTCCCACAGGGGAGTCAGTCCTCGTACTCGGTGGGGGCATGCACGTGCACTTTCCTCCCGAGCTGTAGAAACAGTGTCACGCATCCCTTTCACGTAGATCAAGGGATCTGCGGCTTTTCCCTCAAGGCTTTCCCATGAGGCCCGGACCCACGAGGCTTTCCCACAGGGCTGCCCCACGTGCCACCGTGGTGTGAGTCCATCCTCAGCTTGAAAGTCGAGGCAGTGCAGGGAAACAGATTTCCCTGGAATGGACTTAGACATCTGGGGGATTCTGGGAATGGTGGCACGACCCTGGAGTTCCTCTCGCCTTTCCTGTGGAGAGCACCTCCTCTTGAGATGCGACGGGAACGCCATGAATTCTTTCGCGAGCACGTAGGGAAAGGATCCCTCCTCTCGGGGTAGGGGGCGGAAACGGGGCTCCTCTGGATGTGGGCGGGACTCTCGTGCTTCCTCTCGAGTGGAGACGGGTATGTCGGGGAACTTCTTGAGTTGCAGCACGGGTGTGAAGGACCCTTTGGAAGTTCCAGATGTTAGATGTGATTAGCCTCGAGACGCCACAGTGGAAATGGGCCTCATCTCGCCTGGAGGGGAGAACCTCCTGGATTTTCTCGAGTTGCAGCAGGTGCTCTCGACTTATGACGGGGACGTCAGCGACCCGCTCTGGTGGCCTCAGGAAAGGCCAGTCCCATGCGAGTTGCTCGGGGGTCTCTCGGGATTCCGCTCCGTCGAAGCCGGGCGTAAGATCTAGTGTGGAGTTGGTGCTGGAACCTAAGGATTCCACTATAGTGCTGACATGGATCTTGGGGTACTTCTGTAGTCTCCCCAGGGGAGTCAGTCCTCGTCTCGAGTGGGGGATGCACGTGCCCTTTCCTCCGTTCTAGCAGCAGTGTCCGCGCTTCCCTTTCGCGTGGATCAAGGGATCTGTGGCTTTCCCTCGAGGCTTTCCCACGAGGCTTTCCACGAGGCTTTCCCACAGGGCTGTCCCACGTGCCACCGTGGTGTGAGTCGATCCTCGGCTTGAAAGTCGAGGCAATGCAGGGAATGCTGGTTTCCCTGGAATGGACTGAGATACTGGGGAACTCTGGGAATGGCGGCCCGACCGTGGAGTTCCTCTCGCCTTTCCTGTGGAGATCGTCCTCCTCTTGAAATGCGACGGGAACGCTGGGATTTTCTTCCCGACCACGCAGGGAAAAGATCCCTCCTCTCGAGCTAGGAGGCGGAAACGGGGCTCCTCTGGATGTGGGCGGACTCTCGTGCTTCCTTTCAAGTGGAGAGGGTATGTGGGGGAACTTCTTGAGTTGCAGCAAGGGTGTGAAGGACCTTTGGAAATTCCTGATGTTAGATGTGTTTAGCCTCGAGACGGGTCAGCGGAAATGGGCCTCATCTCGCCAGGAGGGGAGAACCTCCTGCATTTTCTCGAGTTGCGGCAGGTGCTCTCGACTTACGACGGGGACCTCAGGGACCCGCTCAGGTGGCCTCAGGAAAGGCCAGTCCCCATGCGAGTTGCTCCCGGGTCTCTCGGGACTCCCTCTCCGTCGATGCCGGGCCTAAGATCTTGTGTGGAGTCGGTGCCGAAACCTGAGGATTCCTCTCCAGTGCTGACATGGATCTTGGGGTACTTCTGGAGTCTCTCCAGGGGAGTCAGTCCTCGTCTCGAGTGGGGGGCATGCACGTGCGCTTTCCTCCCGAGCTGTAGCAGCAGTGTCACGCTTCCCTTCGCGTGGATTAAGGGATCTGTGGCTTTCCTTCGAGGCTTTCCCACGAGGCTTTCCCACAGGGCTGTCCCACGTGCCACCGTGGTGTGAGTCCATCCTCAGCTTGAAAGTCGAGGCAGTGCAGGGAAAACAGGTTTCCCTGGAATGGACTGAGACATCTGGGGGACTCTGGGAATGGTGGCATGACCCTGGAGTTCCTCTCGCCTTTCCTGTGGAGCACCTCCTCTTGAGATGCGACGGGAACGCCATGAATTCTTTCGCGAGCACGTAGGGAAAGGATCCCTCTCTCGGTAGGGGCGGAAACGGGGCTCCTCTGGATGTGGGCGGGACTCTCGTGCTTCCTCTCGAGTGGAGACGGTATGTCGGGGAACTTCTTGAGTTGCAGCACGGGTGTGAAGGACCTTTGGAAGTTCCAGATGTTAGATGTGATTAGCCTCGAGACGCCACAGTGGAAATGGGCCTCATCTCGCCTGGAGGGAGAACCTCCTGGATTTTCTCGAGTTGCGCAGGTGCTCTCGACTTATGACGGGGACGTCAGCGACCCGCTCTGGTGGCCTCAGGAAAGGCCAGTCCCCATGCGAGTTGCTCGGGTCTCTCGGGATTCCGCTCCCGTCGAAGCCGGGGCGTAAGATCTAGTGTGGAGTTGGTGCTGGAACCTAAGGATTCCACTATAGTGCTGACATGGATCTTGGGGTACTTCTGTAGTCTCCCCAGGGGAGTCAGTCCTCGTCTCGGAGTGGGGGATGCCGTGCCCTTTCCTCCCGTTCTAGCAGCAGTGTCGGCGCTTCCCTTCGCGTGGATCAAGGGATCTGTGGCTTTCCCTCGAGGCTTTCCCACGAGGCTTTCCCACGAGGCTTTCCCACAGGGCTGTCCCACGTGCCACCGTGGTGTGAGTCGATCCTCGGCTTGAAAGTCGAGGCAATGCAGGGAATGCTGGTTTCCCTGGAATGGACTGAGATACCTGGGGAACTCTGGGAATGGCGGGCCCGACCGTGGAGTTCCTCTCGCCTTTCCTGTGGAGATCGTCTCCTCTTGAAATGCGACGGGAACGCTGGGATTTCTTCCCGACCACGCAGGGAAAGATCCCTCCTCTCGAGCTAGGAGGCGGAAACGGGGCTCCTCTGGATGTGGGCGGGACTCTCGTGCTTCCTTTCAAGTGGAGAGTGGTATGTGGGGGAACTTCTTGAGTTGCAGCAAGGGTGTGAAGGACCCTTTGGAAGTTCCTGATGTTAGATGTGTTTAGCCTCGAGACGGGTCAGCGGAAATGGGCCTCATCTCGCCTGGAGGGAGAACCTCCTGGATTTTCTCGAGTTGCGGCAGGTGCTCTCGACTTACGACGGGGACCTCAGGGACCCGCTCAGGTGGCCTCAGGAAAGGCCAGTCCCCCATGCGAGTTGCTCGCGGTCTCTCGGGACTCCTCTCCCGTCGATGCGGGGCCTAAGATCTTGTGTGGAGTCGGTGCTGGAACCTGAGGATTCCTCTCCAGTGCTGACATGGATCTTGGGTACTTCTGGAGTCTCTCCAGGGGAGTCAGTCCTCGTCTCGAGTGGGGGCATGCACGTGCGCTTTTCCTCCCGAGCTGTAGCAGCAGTGTCCGCTTCCTTCGCGTGGATTAAGGGATCTGTGGCTTTCCTTCGAGGCTTTCCACGAGGCTTTCCCCAGGGCTGTCCCACGGTGCCACCGTGGTGTGAGTCCATCTCAGCTTGAAAGTCGAGGCAGTGCAGGGAAAACAGGTTTCCCTGGAATGGACTGAGACATCTGGGGGACTCTGGGAATGGTGGCATGACCCTGGAGTTCCTCTCGCCTTTCCTGTGGAGACTGCCTCCTCTTGAGATGCGGACGGGAACGCGGGAATTCTTTCCCGACAACGCAGGGAAAGGATCCCTCCTCTGGAGCTAGGAGGCGGAAACGGGGCTCCTCTGGATGTGGGCGGGACTCTCGTGCTTCCTCTCGAGTGGAGACGGGTATGTCGGGGAACTTCTTGAGTTGCAGCAAGGGTGTGAAGGACCTTTGGAAGTTCCAGAGGTTAGGTGTGATAGCCTCGAGCCTCAGCGGAAATGGGCCTCATCTCGCCTGGAGGGGAGAACCTCCTGGATTTTCTCGAGTTGGGGCGGGGGCTCGATTTACGACGGGACCTCAGGAACCCGCTCTGGTGGCCTCAGGAAAGGCCAGTCCCCAATGCGAGTTGCTTGGGGGCCTCTCGGATTTCCGCTCTCCGTCGATGCCGGGCCTAAGACCTTGTGTGGAGCCGGTGGCCGGAACCTGAGGATTCCTCTCCAGTGCCGACGTGGATCTTGGGGTACTTCCGGAGTCTCCCCAGGGGGAGTCATTCCTCGTCTCGAGTGGGGCATGCACGTGCATTTTCCTCCGAGCTGTAGCAGCAGTGTCACGCTTCCCTTCGCGTGGATCAAGGGATCTGTGGCTTTCCTCGAGGCTTCGAGGCTTTGCCCACGAGGCTTTCCCACGAGGCTTTCCCACAGGGCTGTCCCACGTGCCACCGTGGTGTGAGTCGATCCTCGGATTGAAAGTCGAGGAGTGCAGGGAAAACAGGTTTCCCTGGAATGGACTGAGACATCTGGGGGACTCTGGGAATGGTGGCACGACCCTGGAGTTCCTCGCCTTTCCTGTGGGAGATCGCCTCCTCTTGAGATGCGACGGGAACTCGGGAATTCTTTCCACGCAGGGAAAGGATCCCTCCTCTCGAGCTAGGAGGCGGAAACGGGGCTCCTCTGTATGTGGGCGGGACTCTCGTGCTTCCTCTCGATGTGCAGACGGGGATGTGGGGGAACTTCTTGAGTTGCAGAAAGGTTGTGAAGGAACCTTTGGAAGTTCCAGAGTTTAGGTGTGATTACCTGAGACGCCTCAGCGAAATGGGCCTCATTCGCCTGGAGTTGAGAACTCCTGGATTTTCTCGAGTTGCGGCAGGTGCTCTCGACTTACGACCGGGACCTCAGGGACCCGCTCTGGTGGGCCTCAGGAAAGGCCAGTCCCCATGCGAATTGCTCGGGGCCTCTCAGGATTCCTCCCCGTCGATGCCGGGGCCTAAGACCTTGTGTGGAGTCGGTGCCAGAACCTGAGGATTCCTCTCCAGTGCTGACATGGATCTTGGGTACTTCTGACTCTCCCCATGGGAGTCAGTCCTCATGGAGTGGGGGCATGCACGTGTGCTTTCCTCCCAGCTGTAGCAGCAGTGTCCCGCTTCCCTCGCATGGATCTAGGGATCTGTGGCTTTACATCGAGACTTTCCCACGAGGCACTCCCACGAGCTTTCCCACAGGGCTGTCCACTTACCACCGTGGTGTGAGTCGAATCGCGGCTTGAAAGTCGAGGCAGTGCAGGGAAAACAGGTTTCCCTGGAATGGACTGAGACATCTGGGGACTCTGGGAATGGTGGCACGACCGTGGAGTTCGTCTCGCCTTTCCTGTGGAGAGCGCCTCCTCTTGAGATGCGACGGGAACACCGGAATTCTTTCCCACCACGCAGGGAAAGGATCCCTCCTCTCGAGCTAGGAGGCGGAACGGGGCTCCT
>NW_017196205.1:0-8592 GCF_001704415.2 Capra hircus
CCTGAGGATTCCTCTCCAGTGCTGACATGGATCTTGGGGTACTTCTGGAGTCTCCCAGGGGAGTCAGTCCTCGTCTCGAGGGGGCATGCACGTGCGATTTCCTCCGAGCTGTAGCAGCAGTGTCACGCTTCCCTTTGCGTGGATCAAGGATCTGTGGCTTTCCACGAGGCTTTCCACAGGGCTGTCCCACGTGCCACCGTGGTGTGAGTCGATCCTCGGCTTGAAAGTCGAGGCAGTGCAGGGAAAACAGGTTTCCCTGGAATGGACTGAGACATCTGGGGACTCTGGGAATGGTGGCACGACCCTGGAGTTCCTCTCGCCTTTCCTGTGGAGAGCGCCTCCTCTTGAGATGCGACGGGAAGCGGGAATTCTTTCCCGACCACGCAGGGAAAGGATCCCTCCTCTCGAGCTAGGAGGCGGAAACGGGGCTCCTCTGGATGTGGGCGGGACTCTCGTGCTTCTCTCGATGGAGACGGGTATGTCGGGGAACTTCTTGAGTTGCAGCAAGGGTGTGAAGGACCCTTTGGAAGTTCAGAGGTTAGGTGTGATTAGCCTCGAGACGCCTCAGCGGAAATGGGCCTCATCTCGCCTGGAGGGAGAACCTCCTGGATTTTCTCGAGTTGCGGCAGGTGCTCTCGACTTACGACGGGGACCTCAGGGACCGCTCTGGTGGCCTCAGGAAAGGCCAGTCCGCATGCGAGTTGCTCGGGGCCTCTCGGGATTCCTCTCCCGTCGATGCCGGGGCCTAAGACTGCCGGGAGCCAGTGTGAGGAAGCCCGCCCGTGACAAGGTTATGAGGAAGGAAGCTGACATACGCAAGGCGTGCTCAGACTTCAGGGACCCTCTGGAAATTTTTAAGCATGTACCCCAACAAAAATCTGCCGGTTTTTGTGCTCTGCTTTTTCACTCTTCTGACCTTTTCTGGAAAAAGTCAATTCAGGGCGTTAGTCTTCTGCATTTGAAAGAGTGTTTCAATCCAAAAACCCTCTGATGGCTTTCTAGCCTGCCTGTAGGACTCGTACAGCTGCGCTTGTGATTGTTTGAGGCCTCCTGACCGCAGGAGGCACAGGAAGCTTAAAACATCCTAGGAATGCAGGAGCTTCCGAGGAGTCAAAATCTTTAGAATAGGACTGATTAAAAGTTTCATTTTTTGGGTCAATGCTTGCTGCCAAATTTTCATATCCTTTATTTTTAGATATAGTTGGTATATAGAAAAACAAGTAGTAGACCTGGTATTAGCAACATTAGATCTTTGAGTTAAGTACCTTCTTTGTTATAACCCACTGCACCTTTGTTCTATAGAGATGTAACTTTAATGCTTTAAGGAGATGCACAAGTTCCGAGAACGAGAAATTATTGTTCACATTCAATGGATTATGTAGTGTTCCAACCCAGATTCTTTCTGTATATCATTTTGTATACAAAAGGTCTCAGGTGATTTACATTATCTTCTGGCCAAGAGGCTTGTTAACACTTTTTGGCTCTCTTCCTAATGAATGTTAATTTTGTTTCCCCTGAAGTGTTTTTCTTTAATCTGCATCTCCTTAAAGCATTAAAGTTACATCTCTATAGAACAAAGGTGCAGTGGGTTATAACAAAGAAGTACTTAACTCAAAGATCTAATGTTGCTAATACCAGGTCTACTACTTGTTTTTCTATATACCAACTATATCTAAAAATAAAGGATATGAAAATTTGGCAGCAAGCATTGACCCAAAAAATGAAACTTTTAATCAGTCCTATTCTAAAGATTTTGACTCCTCGGAAGCTCCTGCATTCCTAGGATGTTTTAAGCTTCCTGTGCTCCTGCGGTCAGGAGGCCTCAAACAATCACAAGCGCAGCTGTACGAGTCCTACAGGCAGGCTAGAAAGCCATCAGAGGGTTTTTGGATTGAAACACTCTTTCAAATGCAGAAGACTAACGCCCTGAATTGACTTTTTCCAGAAAAGGTCAGAAGAGTGAAAAAGCAGAGCACAAAAACCGGCAGATTTTTGTTGGGGTACATGCTTAAAAATTTCCAGAGGGTCCCTGAAAGTCTGAGCACGCCTTGCGTATGTCAGCTTCCTTCCTCATAACCTTGTCACGGGCGGGCTTCCTCACACTGGCTCCGGCAGTCTTAGGCCCCGGCATCGACGGGAGAGGAATCCCGAGAGGCCCCGAGCAACTCGCATGCGGACTGGCCTTTCCTGAGGCCACCAGAGCGGGTCCCTGAGGTCCCCGTCGTAAGTCGAGAGCACCTGCCGCAACTCGAGAAAATCCAGGAGGTTCTCCCCTCCAGGCGAGATGAGGCCCATTTCCGCTGAGGCGTCTCGAGCTAATCACACCTAACCTCTGGAACTTCCAAAGGGTCCTTCACACCCTTGCTGCAACTCAAGAAGTTCCCCGACATACCCGTCTCCACTCGAGAGGGAAGCACGAGAGTCCCGCCCACATCCAGAGGAGCCCCGTTTCCCTCCTAGCTCGAGAGGAGGGATCCTTCCCTGCGTGGTCGGGAAAGAATTCCGGCTTCCCGTCGCATCTCAAGAGGAGGCGCTCTCCACAGGAAGGCGAGAGGAACTCCAGGGTCGTGCCACCATTCCCAGAGTCCCCCAGATGTCTCAGTCCATTCCAGGGAAACCTGTTTTCCCTGCACTGCCTCGACTTTCAAGCGAGGATCGACTCACACCACGGTGGCACGTGGGACAGCCCTGTGGGAAAGCCTCGAGGGAAAGCCACAGATCCTTGATCCACGCAAGGGAAGCGTGACTGCTGCTACAGCGGGAGGAAATCGCACGTGCATGCCCCACTCGAGACGAGGACTGACTCCCCTGGGGAGACTCCAGAGTACCCCAAGATCCATGTCAGCACTGGAGAGGAATCCTCAGGTTCTGGCACCGACTAACACAAGGTCTTAGGTCCGGGCATCGACGGGAGAGGAATCCCGAGAGGCCCCCGAGCAACTCACATGGGGACTGGCCTTTCTGAGGCCACCAGAGCGGGTCCCTGAGGTCCCGTCGTAAGTCGAGAGCACCTGCCGCAACTCGAGAAAATCCAGGAGGTTCTCCCCTCCAGGCGAGATGAGGACCATTTTCGCTGAGGCGTCTGGAGGCAAATCACACCTAACCTCTGGAACTTCCAAAGGGTCCTTCACACCCTTGCTGCAACTCAGAAGTTCCCGACATGCCCATCTCCACTCGAGAGGAAGCACGAGAGTCCGGCCCACATCCAGAGGAGCCCGTTTCCGCCTCCTAGCTCGAGAGGACGGATCCTTTCCCTGCGTGGTCGGGAGAGAATTCCAGGCGTTCCCGTCGCATCTCAAGAGGAGGCGCTCTCCACAGGAAAGGC
Source organism: Capra hircus (assembly GCF_001704415.2). Lineage (NCBI taxonomy): Eukaryota > Metazoa > Chordata > Mammalia > Artiodactyla > Bovidae > Capra > Capra hircus. Next base: position 3,326 of record NW_017196205.1, read on the forward strand.
GAGAGGAACTCCAGGGTCGTGCCACCATTCCCAGAGCCCCAGATGTCTCAGTCCATTCCAGGGAAACCTGTTTTCCCTGCACTGCCTCGACTTTCAAGCCGAGGAATGACTCACAAAACGGTGGCACGTGGGACAGCCCTGTGGGAAAGCCTCGTTGGAAATCCTCGTCGGAAAGCCTCGAGGGAAAGCCCCTGATCACTTGATCCTCGCGAAGGGAAGCGTGACACTGCTGCTACAGCTCGGGGAGGAAAGCGCACGTGCATGCCCCCACCCGAGACGAGGACTGACTCCCCTGGGGAGGCTCCAGAAGTACCCCAAGATCCATGTCAGCACTGGAGAGGAATGCTCAGGTTCTGGCACCGACTCCACAAAAGGTCTTAGGCCCTAGCTTCAACGGGAGAGTAATCCCGATTGGCCCCCGAGCAACTCGCATGGGGACTGGCCTTTCCTGAGGCCACAGAGCGGGTCCCTGAGGTCCCCGTCGTAAGTCGAGAGCACCTGCCGCAACTCGAGAAAATCCAGGAGGTTTCCCCTCCAGGCGAGATGAGGCCCATTTCCACTGAGGCGTCTCGAGGCTAATCACACCTAACCTCTGGAACTTCCAAAGGGTCCTTTCAACCCTTGCTCCAACTCAAGAAGTTCCCCAACATACCAATCTCCACTCGAGAGGAAGCACGAGAGTCCCGCCCACATCCAAACGAGCCCCGTTTCCGTCTCCTATCTCGAGAGGAGGGATCCTTTCCCTGCGTGGTCGGGAAAGAATTCCCGGCGTTCCCGTCGCATCTCAAGAGGAGGCGCTCTCCACAGGAAAGGCGAGAGGAACTCCAAGGTCGTGCCACCATCCCAGAGCCAACCAGATGTCTCAGTCCTTTCCAGGGAAACCTGTTTTCCCTGCACTGCCTCGACTTTCAAGCCGAGGATCGACTCACACCACGGTGGCACGTGGGACAGCCCTGTGGGAAAGCCTCGTGGGAAAGTCTCCAGGGAAAGCCCCTGATCCCTTGATCTACGCGATGGGAAGCATGACACTGCTGCTACAGCTCGCTAGGAAAGCGCAGGTGCGTGCCCCCACTCGAGACGAGGACTGTCTCCACTGGGGAGACTCCAGAAGTACCCCAAGATCCATGTCAGCACTGGGAGAGGAATGCTCAGGTTCCCGGCACCCACCGACTTCGTCACAAAAGGTCTTAGGCCCCCGGCATCGACGGGGAGAGGAATCACTGAGAGGCCCGGCGAGCTACTCGCATGGGGACTGGCCTTTCCTGAGGGCCACCAGAGCGGGGTCCCTGAGGTCCCGTCGTAAGTCCGAGAGCACCTGCCGCAACTCGAGAAAATCCAGGAGGTTCTCCCCTCCAGGCGAGATGGGGCCCATTTCCGCTGAGGCGTGTCGAGGCTAATCACACCTAACCTCTGGAACTTCCAAAGGGTCCTTCACACCCTTGCTGCAACTCAAGAAGTTCCCTGACATAGCCGTCTCCACTCGAGAGGAAGCACGAGAGCCCCACCCACATACACAGTAGCCCCATTTCCCGCCTCCCTAGCTCGAGAGGAGGGATCCTTTCCCTGCGTGGTCGGGAAAGAATTCCCGGCGTTCCCGTCGCATCTCAAGAGGAGGCGCTCTCCACAGGAAAGACGAGAGGAACTCCAGGGTCGTGCCACCATTCCCAGAGTCCCCCAGATTTCTCAGTCCATTCCAGGGAAACCTGTTTTCCCTGCACTGCCTCGACTTTCAAGCCGAAGATCGACTCACACCACGGTGGCACGTGGGACAGCCCTGTGGTTAAAACCTCGAGGGAAAGCCACAGATCCTTTGATCCACGCGAAGGGAAGCATGACACTGCTGCCACAGCTCCTGAGGAAAGCCCACGTGCATGCCCGCACTCGAGACGAGGGACTGACTCCCCTGGGGAGACTCCAGAAGTGCTTCAAGATCCATGTCAGCACTAGAGAGGAATCCTCATGTTCCGGTACTGACTCCACACAAGGTCTTTAGGCCCCAGCATCGACAGGAGAGGAATCCCAAGAGCACCCCGAGCAACTCACAAGGGGAATGGCCTTTCTTGGAGCCACAAGAGCCGGTCCCTGAGGTCCCCATCGTAAGTCAAGAGCACTTTGCCGCAACTCGAGAAAACCCAGGAGGGTCACCCCTCCAGGCGAGATGAGGCCCATTTCCGCTGAGGCGAACTCGAGGCTAATCACACCTAACATCTGGAACGCACAACACGGTGGCACGTTGAACAGCCCTGTGGGAAAGCCTCGTGGGAAAGCCTCGTGGGAAAGCCTCATGAGAAGCCTCGGAGGGAAAGCCACTGATCCCTTGATCCATGCGAAGGGAAGCGTGACACTGCTGCTACAGCCTCGGGAGGAAAGCGCACGTGCATGCCCCCACTCGAGCCGAGGTCTGACGCCCCTGGGGAGACTCTAGAAGTCCCCGAAGATCCATGTCGGCACTGGAGAGGAATCCTCAGGTTCCGGCACTGACTCCACACAAGGTCTTGCCCCCGCATCGACGGGAGAGGAATCCCGAGAAGCCCACGAGCAACTTGCATGAGGACTGGCCTTTCATGAGGCCACCAGAGCATGTCTCTGAGGTCCAAGTCGTAAGTCGAGAGTTCCAGCTGCAACTCGAGAAAATCCAGGAGGTTCTCCCCTCCAGGCGAGATGTGGCTCATATCCGATGAGGCATCTCGAGGTTAATCAACAAGCGTCTGGGAACTAACAAAGGGGCCCTCAAACCCTAGTTGCAACTCAAGAAGTTGCCCGAAATACGCCTCTCCACTCGGAGAGGAAGCACGAGAGTCTTGCCCACATCCAGAGGAGCCCCGTTTCCGCCTCATAGCTCGAGAGGAAGAATCCTTTCCCTGCGTTATCCGGAAAGAATTCCCCGGCATTCCCCTCGCATCTCAAGAGGAGGCGCAACCACAGGAAAGGCGAGAGGAACTTCAGGGTCTTGCCACCATTCACAGATCCCCCAGATGTCTCAGTCCATTCCAGTGAAACCTGTTTTCCCTACACTGCCTCGACTTTCAAGCCGAGCATCGACTCACTGCACGGTGGCACGAGGAACAGCCCTGTGTGAAAGCCTTGTGGGAAAGCCTCGAGGGAAAGACACAGATCCCTTGATCCACACGAAGGGAAGCGTGACACTGCTGCTACAGCTCGGGGGAAAGCGCACGTGCATGCCCCCACTCGAGACGAGGACTGACTGCCCTGGGTAGATTCCAGAAGTACCCCAGACCCATGTCGGCAGTGGAGAGGATTCCTCAGGTTCCGGCACTGATTCCACACAAGGTCTTAGGCCCCGGCATCGACGGGAGAGGAATCCCGAGAGGCCCCGAGAAACTAGCATGGGGACTGGCCTTTCCTGAGGCCAGCAGAGCGGGTCCCTGAGGTCCCCGTCGTAAGTCGAGAGCACCTGTCGCATCTCGAGAAAATCCAGGAGGTTCTCCCTCCAGGCGAGATGAGGCCCATTTCCACTGAGGCGTTTCGAGGCCAATCACACCTAACCTCTGGAACTTACAAAGGGTCCTTCACACCCTTGCTGCAACTAAAAAAGGTCCCGAAGTACCCGTCTCCACTCGAGGGGAAGCACGAGAGTCGCGCCCACATCCAGAGGAGACCCGTTTCTGCCTCCTAGCTCGAGAGGAGGGATCCTTTCCCTGCGTGGTCTGGAAAGAAGTCCCGGTGTTCCTGTCGAATCTCAAAAGGAGTCGCTCTCCACAGGAAAGGCGAGAGGAACTCCAGGGTCGAGCCACCATACCCAGAGTGACCCAGATGTCTCAGTCCATTCCAGGGAAACCTGTTTCCCCTGCACTGCCTCGACTTTTCAAGCCGAGGATCGACTCACACCACGGTGGCACGTGGGACAGCCCTGTGGGAAAGCCTCGCGGGAAAGCCTCGATGAAAAGCCACAGATCCCTTGATCCACTTGAAGGGAATCGTGTGACACTGCTGCAACAGCTGGGAGGAAAGCGCATGTGCATGCCCCCACTCGAAACGAGGACTGACTCCCCTGGGAGACTCCAGAAGTACACCAAGATCCATGTCAGCACTGGAGAGGAATCCTCAGGTTCCGGCACCGGTTCCACACTAGATCCTAGGCCCCGGCATCGACGGGAGTGGAATCCCGAGAGGCCCCGAGCAACTCGCATGGGCACTGGCCTTTCCTGACGCCACCATAGCGGGTCACTGAGGTCCTCGTCGTAAGTCGAGAGCACCTGCCGCAACTCTAGAAAATCCAGGAGGTTCTCCCCTCCAGGCGACGAGGCCCATTTCGGCTGAGGCGTCTCGAGGCAAATCACACCTAAATTCCGGAACTTCCAAAGGGTCCTTCACACCCTTGCTGCAACTCAAGAAGATCCCCGACATACCCGTCTCCACTCGAGAGGAAGCACCAGAGTCCCGCCCACATCCAGAGGAGCCCCGTTTCCACCTCCTAGCTCGAGAGGAGGGATCCTTTCCCTGCTTGCTCAGGAAAGAATTCCCGGCATTTCCGTCGCAACTCAAGAGGAGGCGCTCTCCACAGGAAAGCGAGAGGAATTAAAGGGTCGTGCCACCAATCCCAGAGTCCCCCAGATGTCTCAGTCCATTCCAGGGAAAACTGTTTCCCCAGAACTGCCTCGACTGTCAAGCGAGGATCGACTCACACCACGGTGGCACGTGGGACAGCCCTATGTGAAAGCGTCGTGGAAAGCCTCGTGGAAGCCTCAGGGGAAAGTCACAAATCCCTTGATCCACGCGAAGGGAAGCGCGACACTGCTGCTACTACAGTCGGAGGAAAGCGCACGTGCATGCCCCCACTCGAGACGAGGACTGACTCCCTGGGAGACTCCAGAAATACCCCAAGATCCATGTCAGCACTGGAGAGGAATTCTCAGGTTCCGGCACCGAATCTACACAAGGTCTTAGGCCAAGCATCGACGGGAGAGGAATCCGAGAGGCCCCGAGCAACTCGCATGGGGACTGGCCTTTTCTGAGGCCATCAGAGCGGGTCCCTGAGGTCCCCGTCGTAAGTCGAGAGCACCTGCCGCAACTCGAGAAAATCCAGGAGGTTCTCCCCCGCCAGGCGAGATGAGGCCCATTTCCGCTGAGGCGTCTCGAGGTAATCACCTAACCTCTGGAACTTCCAAAGGGTTCTTCACACCCTTGCTGCAAGAAGTTCCCTGAAAATACCCGTCTCCACTTGAGAGGAAGCACGAGAGTCCCGGCCACATCCAGAGGAGCCCGGGTCGCCTCCTAACCTGAGATGAGGATCCTTTCCCTGCTGT
>NW_017196206.1:0-8592 GCF_001704415.2 Capra hircus
GAGAAAACCTCTCCAGTGCTTACATGGACCTTGGGGTACTTCTGGAGTCTCCCCGGTTTAGTCAGTCCTCGTGGTGGATGCATGTACGTGCAATTTAGCTGTAGCAGCAGTGTCACGCTTCCCTTCGCGTGGATCAGGAATCTGTGGCTTTCCGTGGAGGCTTTCCCACGAGGCTTTGACACGAGGCTTTTCCCACGACGTTTACCACTGGGCTGTCCCACGTGCCACCGTGTTGTGAGTCGTCTTGGCTTGAAAGTCGAGGCAGTGCTGGGAAAACTGGTTTCCCTGTTATGGACTGAGCATTTGGGGACTGTGGGAATGGTGCACACGACCCTGGAGTTCCTCTCGCCTTTCCTGTGGAGAGCGCCTCCTCTTGAGATGCGACGGAACGCCGGGAATTCTTTCCCGACCACGCAGGGAAAGGATCCCTCCTCTCGAGCTAGGAGGCAGAAACGGGTCTCCTCTGGATGTGGGCGGGACTCTCGTGCTTCCTTTCGAGTGGAGCCGGGTAAGTCGGGGAACTTGTTGAGTTGCAGCAAGGGTGTGAAGGACCCTTTGGAAGTTCCAGAGGTTAGGTGTGATTAGCCTCGAGAAGCCTCAGCGGAAATAGTCTTCATCTCGCCTGGAGGGGAGAACCTCCTGGATTTTCTCGAGTTGCGGCAGGTGCTCTCGACTTACGACGGGGACCTCAGGGACCCGCTCTGGTGGCCTCAGGAAAGGCCAGTCCCATGCGAGTTGCTCGGGGCCTCTCGGGACTCCTCTCCCTTAGATGCCTGGGCCTAAGATCTTGTGTGAAGTCGGTGCCTGAACCTGAGGTTTCCTCTCCAGTGCTACATGCATCTTGGGGTATTTCTGGAGTCTCCCCAGGGGAGTCAGTCCTCGTCTCGAGTGGGGGCATGCACGTGCGCTTTCCTCCCTAGCTGTAGCAGCAGTGTCACGCTACCCTTCTCGTGGATCAAGGGATCTGTGGCATTCCCTCGAGGCTTTCCACGAGGCTTTCCCACGAGGCTTTCCCACAGGGCAGTCCAGGTGCCACCGTGGTGTGAGTGGATCCTCGCTTCAAAGTCGAGGCAGTGCAGGGAAAACAGGTTTCCCTGGAATGGAGTGAGACATCTGGGGACGCTGGGAATGGTGGCACGACCCTGGAGTTCCTCTGGCCTTTCCTGTGGAGAGTGCCTCCACTTGAGATGCGACGGGGAACGCCGGGAATTCTGTCCCGACCACGCAGGGAAAGGATCCCTCCTCTCGAGCTATGAGGTGGAAACAGTGCTCCTCTGAAAGTGGGCGGGAAGATCTTGATACTCTCGAGTGGAGACGGGTATGTCAGAGAACTCCTTGAGTTGCAGCAAGGGTGTGAAGGACCTTTGGAAGTTCCAGAGGTTAGGTGTGATTAGCCTCGAGACGCCTCAGCGGAAATGGGGCTCATCTCGCCTTTAAGGATGCCAAGATCCATGTCAGCACTGGAGAGGAATCCTCAGGTTCCGGCACCGAATCCACACAAGGTCTTAGGCCCCGGCATCGACGGGATAGGAATCCTGAGAGGCCCCCAGCGAGCAACTCGCATGGGGAATGGCCTTTCTTGAGGCCACCAGAGCGGGTCCCTCAGGTCCCCGTCTTAAGTCGATTATCACCTGTCCCAACTCGAAAAAATCCAGGAGGTTCTCCCCTACAGGCGAGATGAGGCCCATTTCCGCTGAGGCGTCTCGAGGCTAATCACCCCTAAACCTCTGGAACTTCCAAAGAGTTCTTCACACCCTTGCTGCAACTCAAGAAGTTCCCCGACATACCTGTCTCCACTCGAGAGGAAGCACGAGAGTCCCGCCCACATCCAGAGGAGCCCCGTTTCCGCCTCACAGCTAGAGAGGAGGTATCCTTTCCCTGCGTGGTCGGGAAAGAATTCCCGGGTCTTCCCGTCACAACTCAAGAGGCAGGCGCTTCTCAACAGGAAAGGTGAGAGGAACTCCAGGGTCGTGCCACAATTCCCAGAGTACCCCAGATTTCTCAGTCCATTCCAGGGAAACCTGTTTTCCCTGCACTGCCTCGACTTTCACGCCGAGGATCGACTCACAGCCACGGTGGCACGTGGGACAGCCCTGTGGGAAAGCCTCGTGAGAAAGCCTCATGGGAAAGCCTCGAGGAAAGCCACTGATCCCTTGATCCACTCGACGGGAAGAATGACACTGCTGCTACAGCTCGGAAGGAAAGCGCTCTTTCAATGCCCCCACTCGAATGAGGACTGACTCCCCTGGGGAGACTCCTCCGAAGTACCCCAAGATCCATGTCAGCACTGGAGAGGAATCCTCAGGTTCCGGCACCGACTCCACACATCGACTTAGGCCCCGGCATCGACGGGACAGGAATCCCGAGAGGCCCCCGAGCAACTCGCATGGGGACTGGGCCTTTCCTGAGGCCACCAAAGCGGGTCCATGAGGTCCCCGTCGTAAGTCGAGAGCACCTGCCGGAACTCGAGAAAATCCAGGAGGTTCTCCCCTCCAGGCGAGATGAGGCTCATTTGCGCTGAGGCCTCTGGAGGCTAATCACACCTAACCTCTGGAACTTCGAAAGGGTCCTTCACACCCTTGCTGCAACTCAAGAAGTTCCCCGACATACCCGTCTCCACTCGAGAGGAAGCACGAGAGTCCCGCCCACATCCAGAGGAGCCCCGTTTCCGCCTCCTAGCTCGAGAGGAGGGATCCTTTCCCTGCGTGGTGAGGAAAGAATTCCCCGTGTTCCCGTCGCAACTCAAGAGGAGGTGCTCTCCACAGGAAAGGCGAGAGGAACTCCAGGGTCGTGCCACCATTCCAGAGTCCCCCAGATGTCTCAGTCCATTGTTTTCCCTGCACTGCCTCGACTTTCAAGCCGAGGTTCGACTCACACCACGGGTGCCACGTGGGACAGCCCTGTGGGAAAGGCCTCATGGGAAAGCCTCGTGGGAAAGCCTCGAGGGAAAGCCACAGATCCCTTTGAATCCACGCGAAGGAAAGCGTGATACTGCTGCTACAGCTCGGGAGGAAATCGCACGTGCATGCCACCACTCGAGACGAGAACTGACTCCCCTGGGGAGACTTCAGAAGTTCCCCAAGATTCATGTCAGCACTGGAGAGGAATCCTCAGGTTCCGGCACCGACTCCACACAAGGTCTTAGACCCCGGCATCGACGGGAGAGAAATCCCGAGAGGCCCCCGAGCAACTCTCATGGGGACTGGCCTTTCCTGAGGCCACCAGAGCGGGTCCCTGAGGTCCCACTCGTAAGTCGAGAGCACCTGCCTCAACTAGAGAAAATCCAGGAGGTTCTCCCCTCCAGGCGAGATGAGGCCCATTTCCGCAGAGGCGTCTCGAGGCTAATCACATCTAACATCTGGAACTTCCAAAGGGTCCTTCACACCCTTGCTGCAACTCAAGAAGTTCCCTGACATAGCCATATCCACTCGAGAGGAAGCACGAGAGTCCCGCCCACATCCAGAGGAGCCCCGTTTGTGCCCTCCTAGCTCGAGAGGAGGGATCCTTTCCCTGCGTGGTCGGGAAAGAATTCCCGGTGTTCCTGTCGCAACTCAAGAGGAGGCGCTCTCCACAGGAAAGGCGAGAGGAACTCCAGGGTCGTGCCACCATTCCCAGAGTCCCCCAGATGTCTCAGTCCATTCCATGGAAAACTTTTTTCCCTGCACTGCCTCGACTTTCAAGCCGAGGATCGACTCACACCACGGTGGCACGTGGGACAGCCCTGTGGGAAAGACTCATGGAAAAGCCTCCTGGAAAAGTCTCGAGGGGAAAGCCACAGATCCTTTGATCCATGCGAAGGGAAGAGTGACACTGCTGCTACAGCTCGGGAGGAAAGCGCACGTGCATGCCCCCACTCGAGACGAGGACTGACTCCCCTGGGGAGACTCCAGAAGTACCCCAAGATCCATGTACAGCACTGGAGAGGAATCCTCAGGTTCCGGCACCGACACCACACATGGTCTTGTGCCCCGTCATCGATGGGAGAATATCCGGAGACACCCCCGAGCAACTCGCATGGGGACAGGCCTTTCCTGAGGCCACCAGACCGGGTCCCTGAGGTCCCCGTCGTAACTCGAAAGACCTGCCGCAACTCGAGAGAATCCAGGAGGTTTCTCCCTTCCAGGCGAGATGATGCCCATTTCCGTTGAGGCATCTCGAGGCTAATCACACCTAACCTCTGGAACTTCCAGAGGGTCCTTCACACCCTTGCTGCCACCTCAAGAAGTTCCCCGACATACTCGTCTCCACTCGAGAGAAAGCACGAGAACCCCGCCGACATCCAGAGGAGCCCCGTTTCCGCCTCATAGCTCGAGAGGAGGGATCCTTCCTGCGTGGTCGGGACAGAATTCCCGGCGTTCCCGTCGCATCTCAAGAGGAGGCGCTCTCCACTGGAAATTCGAGAGGAATTCCAGGGTCGTGTCACCATTTCCAGAGTCCCCCAGATATCTCCGTCCATTCCAGGGAAACCTGTTTTCCCTGCACTGCCTCGACTTTCAAGCCGAGGATCGACTCACACAACGGCTGGCACGTGGGACAGACCAGTGGGAAAGCCTCGTGGGAAAGCCTCGAGGGAAGGCTTCGAGGGAAAGCCACAGATCCCTTGATCCACGTGAAGGGAAACTTGACACTGCCGCTACAGCTCGGGAGGAAATGGCCCCTGCATGCCCCCAATGGAGACGAGTACTGACTCCCCTGGGGAGACTCCAGAAGTACCCAAGATCCATGTCAGCACGGGAGAGGAATCTTAAGGTTCCGGCACCGACTCCACACAAGGTCTTAGGCCCCGCATCGACGGGAGAGGAATACCGAGAGGCCCCGAGCAACTCGCATGGGGACTGGCCTTTTCTGAGGCCACCAGAGCGGGTCTCTGAGGTCCCCGACCTAAGTCGAGAGCACCTGCCGCAACTCGAGAAAATCCAGGAGGTTCTCCCCTCCGGGCGAGAATGAGGCCCATTCCGCTGAGGCGTCTCGAGGCTAATCACATCTTACCTCTGGAACTTCGAAAGCGTCCTTCACACCCTTGTTGCAACCTAAGAAGTTCCCGACATACCCGTCTCCACTCGAGAGGAAGCACGAGAGTCCCGCCCACATCCAGAGGAGCCCCGTTTCCGACTCCTAGCTCGAGAGGGAGGGATCCTTTCCCTGCGTGGTAGGGAAAGAATTCCCGGCCGTTCCCGTCGCATCTCAAGAGGAGGCGCTCTGCACAGGAAAGGCGAGAGGAACTCCAGGGTCGTGCCACATTCCCAGAGTCCCCCAGATGTCTCAGTCCAGTTCCAGGGAAACCTGTTTTCCCTGCACTGCCTCGACTTTCAAGCCGAGGATCAACTCACACCACGGTGGCACTTGGGACAGCCCTTTGCGAAAGCCTCGTGGGAAAGCCACAGATCCCTTGATATACGCGAAGGGAAGCGTGACACTGCTGCTACAGCTCGGGAGGAAAGCGCAAATGTATGCCCCCACTCGAGACGAGGACTGACTCCCCTGGAGAGACTCCAGAAGTACCCCAAGATCCATGTCAGCACTGGAGAGAAAATCCTCAGGTTCCGGCACCGACTCCACACAAGATCTTTGGCCCCGGCATCGAGGGGAGAGGAATCCCGAGAGGCCCCAGAGCAACTCGCATGGGACTGGCCTTTCCTGAGGCCACCAGAGCGTGTCCCTGAGGTCCCCGTCGTAAGTCGAGAGCACCTGCCGCAACTCGAGAAAATCCAGGAGGTTCTCACCTCCAGGCGAGATGAGGCCCATTTCCGCTGAGGCGTCTCGAGACTAATCACACCTAACCTCTGGAACTTCCAAAGGGTCCTTCACACCCTTGCTGCAACTCAGGAAGATCCCCGACATACCCGTCTCCACTCGAGAGGAAGAACGAGAGTCCCGCCCACATCCAGAGGAGCCACGTTTCCGCTCCTAGCTCGAGAGGAGGGATCCTTTCCCTGCGTGGTCGGTGAAAGAATTCCGGCGTCCCGTCGCATCTCAAGAGGAGCGTGCTCTCCACAGGAAAGGCGAGAGGAACTCCAGGGTCGTGCAACCATTCCCAGAGTCCCCCAGATGTCTCAGTCCATTCCAGGGAAACCTGTTTTCCCTGCCCTGCCTCGACTTTCAAGCCGAGGATCGACTCACACCACGGTGGCACGTGGGACAGCCCTGTGGATAAGACTCGTGGGAAAGCCCTGTGGGAAAGCCTAGTGTGAAAGTCACAGAGGAACTCGAGGGTCGTGCCACCATTCCCAGAGTCCGCCAGAAAATTCCTTGTCGGGAATTTTATTGGCCTTCCGCGTAAACCTAGCTATTCAGCCTTTTTCCTCAGTTAATCTTCTTACTACCCTATAATTTCTTAATCTAATCTTACATTAAAAATACACAAGACTTTCCACGTCAACGCCGTCCATCCGTCGAATTCCTGGATGCAGCGTGGCTGGACACCGGCACACTGAGATATCTGGGGGACTCTTGAAATGATGGCACGACACTGGAGTTTCTCTCGCCTTTCCTGTGGAGAGCGCCTCCTCATGAGATGCGACGGGAACACCGGGAATTCTTTCCGGAACATACAGGGAAAGGATACCTGACCGCGAGTACGAGGCTGAAACGGGGCTCCTCTGGATGTGGTCGGGACTCTTGTCTTCCTCTCGAGTGGAGAGGGGTATGTCGGGGATCTTCTTGAGTTGCAGCAAGGGTGTGAAGGACCTTTGGAAGTTCCAGAGGTTAGGTGTGATTAGACTCGAGACACCTCAGCGGAAATGGGCCTCATCTCGCTGCAGGGGAGAACCTCCTGGGTTTTCTCGAGTTTCAGCAGGTGCTCTCCAGTTACGACCGGGACTTATGTAACCCGCTCTGGTCCGCTCAGGTAATGCCAGTCGACTTGGAGTTGCTAAGGGGCCTCTCGGGATTCCTCTCCGGTCGATGACGGGGCCTAAGACCTTGTTTGGAATCGGTGCCCGAACCTGAGGTTTCCTCTCCAGTGCTGACATGGATCTTGGGGTACTACTGGAGTCTCCACAGGGTAGTCATCTTCATCTCAATGGGGGCATGCACGTGCGCTTTTCTCCCCGAGCATTAGGAGCACAGTCAATTTTCCCGTTGGGTTGATCAAGGGGTTTCTTGTTTTCCCTCGAGGCTTTCGCACGAGGCTTTCCCACGAGGCTTTCCCACAGGGCTGTCCCACGTGCCACCATCGTGTGAGTCAGTCCTCCCCGTGAACGTCGAGGCAGTGAAGGGTAAACAAGTTCCTCTGGAAAGGACTGAGACATCTGGGGGACTCTTGGAATGGTGGAACGACCCTGGAGTTCCTCTCACCTTTCTTGTGGAGCGTGCCTCCTCTTGAGATGCGACAGGTACGACAGGAATTTTTCCGGCCAATCAGGGAAAGGATCCCTCATCTTGAGCCAGGAGGGGGAATTGGGGCTCCTCTGGATGTGGGTGGTACCCTGGTGATTCCTATGGAGTGGCGACGGGTCTCTCCTGGAACCTCTTGAGTTGCAGCTAGGGTGTGAAGGACCCTTTGGAAGTTCCAGAGGTTAGGTGTGATTAGCGTTGAGACGCCTCAGCGGAAATGGGCCTCATCTCGCCTGGAGGGGGAGAACCTATGGATTTTCTCTAGTTGCGGCAGGTGCTCTCGACTTACGACGGGGACCTCAGGGACCCGCTCTAGTGGCCTCAGGAAGGGCCAGGAGCCATGCGAGTTCCTCGGGGGCCTCTCAGGATTCCTCTCCCTTCGAGCCGGGGCCTAAGACCTTGTGTGGAGTCGGTGCCGGAACCCGGAGGATTCCTCTCCAGTGTGGACATGGATCTTGGGTACTTCTGGAGTCTCCCCAGGGGAGTTAGTCGTCGTCTTGTGTGGGGGCATGAACGTGCGCTTTCCTCCCGAGCTGTAGGCAGCAGTGTCACGCTTCCCTTTGCATGGATCAAGGGATCTGTGGCTTTCCCCTCGTGGCTTTCCCACGAGGCTTTCCCACAGGGCTGTTTCATGTGCCATCGTGGTGTGAGTCGATCTTCGGCTAGAAATTCGAGGCAGTGCAGGGAAATCAGGTTTCCCTGAAATGGACTGAGACATCTGGGGGACTCTGGGAATGGTGGCACGACCTGGAGTTCCTCTCGCCTTTCCTGTGTGGAGAGCGCCTCCTCTTGAGATGCGCCAGGAACGCCAGGAATTCTTTCCTGTCTACGCAGGGAAAGGATCCCTCCTCTCGAGCTAGGAGGCGGAAACGGGGCTCCTCTGGATGTGGGCGGGTCTCTGTGTGCTTCCTCTCGTGTGGAGACGGGTATGTCGGTGAACTTCTTGAGTTGCAGCAAGGGTGTGAGGGACCCTTTGGAAGTTCCAGAGGTTAGGTGTGATTAGACTCGAGACGCCTCAGCGGAAATGGGCCTCATCTCCGGCCTGCGGGGAGAACCTCCTGGATTTTCTCGAGTTTCAGCAGGTGCTCTCCAGTTACGACCGGGACTTATGTAACCCGCTCTGGTCCACTCAGGAAATGCAGTCGACTTGCGAGTTGCTAAGGGGCCTCTCGGATTCCTCTCCGGTCGATGACGGGGCCTAAGACCTTGTTTGGAGTCGGTGCCCGAACCTGAGGTTTCCTCTCCAGTGCTAACATG
>NW_017196207.1:0-8592 GCF_001704415.2 Capra hircus
ACCGCGACGGGAAGCATGACACTGCTGCTACAGCTCGGGAGGAAGGAGCATGCGCATGCCCCCACTCGAGACGAGGACTGATTCCCCTTGGAGACTTCAGAAGTATCCCAAAAACATGTCAGCACTGGAGAGGAATACTCAGGTTCTGGCCCCCACTCCACCGAAGGTCTTGGGCCCCGGCATCTACCGGTGAGGAATCCCGAGAGGCCCTCTAGCAACTCGCATGGGGACTGGTCTTCCTAAGGCCAACAGAACGGGTCCCTGAGGTCCCCGTCGTAAGTCGAGAGCATCTGCCACAACTCGGGAAAATGAAGGAGATTCTCCCCTTCAGGCGAGATGAGGCCCATTTCCACTGAGACGTCTCGAGGCTAATCACACCTAACCTCTGGAACTTCCAAAGGGTCTTTCACACCCTTGTTACAACTCAAGAAGATCCAGGAGAGACCCGTCGCCACTACATAGGAATCACCAGGGTACCACCCACATCCAGAGGAGCCCCAATTCCCCCTCCTAGCTCAATGTGAGGGATGCTTTCCCTGATTGGCTGGGAAAGAATTCCTGTCGAACCTGTCGCATCTCAAGAGGAGGCACGCTCCACAAGAAAGGTGAGTGGAACTCCAGGGTCGTTCCACCATTCCAAGAGTCCCCCAGATGTCTCAGTCCTTTCCAGAGGAACTTGTTTACCCTGCACTGCCTCGACGTTCACGCGGAGGACCGACTCACACGATGGTGGCACGTGGGACAGCCCTGTGGGAAAGCCTCGTGGGAAAGCCTCGTGGGAAAGCCTCGAGGGAAAACAAGAAACCCCTTGATCAACCCAACGGGAAAATTGACTCTGCTCCTAATGCTCGGAGAAAAGCGCACGTGCATGCCCCCATTGGAGACGAAGATGACTCCCCTGTGGAGACTCCAGTAGTACCCCAAGATCGATGTCAGCACTGGAGAGGAAACCTCAGGGGCACCGACTCCAAACAAGGTCTTAGGCCCCGTCATCAACCGGAGAGGAATCCCGAGAGGCCCCTTAGCAACTCGCAAGTGGACTGGCATTTCCTGAGCGGACCAGAGCGGGTTACATAAGTCCCGGTCGTAACTGGAGAGCACCTGCTGAAACTCGATAAAATCCAGGAGGTTCTCCCCTGCAGGCGAGATGAGGCCCATTTCTGCTGAGGCGTCTCGAGTCTAATCACACCTAAACTCTGGAACTTCCAAAGGGTCCTTCACACCCTTGCTGCAACTCAAGAAGTTCCCCGACATACCCGTCTCCACACGAGAGGAAGCACCAGAGACCCGCCCACATCCAGAGGAGCCCCGTTTCCGCCTCCTAGCTCGAGAGGAGGGATCCTTTCCCTGCGTAGTCAGGAAAGAATTCCTGGCGTTCCTGGCGCATCTCAAGAGGAGGCGCTCTCCACAGGAAAGGCGAGAGAAACTCCAGGGTCGTGCCACCATTCCCAGAGTCCCCAGATGTCTCAGTCCATTCCAGGGAACCCTGATTTCCCTGCACTGCCTCGAATTTCTAGCCGAGGATCGACTCACACCACGATGGCACGTGGACAGCCCTGTGGGAAAGCCTCGTGGGAAAGCCACGAGGGAAAGCCACAGATCCCTTGATCCATGCAAAGGGAAGCGTGACACTGCTGCTACAGCTCGGGAGGAAAGCGCACGTTCATGCCCCACACAAGACGACGACTAACTCCCCTGGGGAGACTCCAGAAGTACCCCAAGATCCATGTCCACACTGGAGAGGAATCCTCAGGTTCCGGCACCGACTCCACACAAGGTCTTAGGCCCCGGCATCGAAGGGAGAGGAATCCTGAGAGGCCCCGAGCAACTCGCATGGCGCCTGGCCTTTCCTGAGGCCACCAGAGCGGGTCCCTGAGGTCCCCGTCGTAAGTCGAGAGCACCTTCCGCAACTAGAGAAAATCCATTAGGTTCTCCCCTCCAGGCGAGATGAGGCCCATTTCCGCTGAGGCGTCTCGACGCTAATCACACCTAACCTCTGGAACTTCCAAAGGGTCCTTCACACCCTAGCTGCAACTCAAGAGGTTCCATGAGAGACCCGTCGCCACTCCATAGGAATCACCAGGGTACCACCCACATCCAGAGGAGCCCCAATTCCCCCTCCTGGCTCAAGATGAGGGATCCTTACCCTGATTGGCCGGGAAAAATTCCTGTCGTACCTGTCGCATCTCAAGAGGAGGCACGCTCCACAAGAAAGGTGAGAGGAACTCCAGGGTCGTTCCACCATTCCAAGAGTCCCCCAGATGTCTCAGTCCTTTCCAGAGGAACTTGTTTACCCTGCACTGCCTCGACGTTCACGGGGAGGACCGACTCACACGATGGTGGCACGTGGGACAGCCCTGTGGAAAGCCTCGTGGGAAAGCCTCGTGGAAAGCCTCGAGGGAAAACAAGAAACCCCCTGATCAACCCAACGGGAAAATTGACTCTGCTCCTAATGCTCGGAGAAAAGCGCACGTGCATGCCCCCATTGGAGACGAAGATGACTCCCTGTGGAGACTCCAGTAGTACCCCAAGATCCATTTCAGCACTGGAGAGGAAACCTCAGGTTCGGGCACCGATTCCAAAAAAGGTCTTAGGCCCCCGTCATCGACCGGAGAGGAATCCCGAGAGGCCCCTTAGCAACTCGCAAGTCGACTGGCATTACCTGAGCGGACCAGAGCGGGTTACATAAGTCCCGGTCGTAACTGGAGAGCACCTGCTGAAACTCGAGAAAAACCCAGGAGGTTCTCCCCTGCAGTCGAGATGAGGCCCATTTCCGCTGAGGCGTCTCGAGCTAATCACACCTAACCTCTGGAACTTCCAAAGGGTCCTTCACACCCTTGCTGCAACTCAAGAAGATTCCCGACATACCTCTCTCCACACGAGGAAGAACGAGAGTCCCGCCCACATACAGAGGAGCCCCGTTTCCGCCTCCTAGCTCGAGAGGAGGGATCCTTTCCCTGCATGGTCGGGAAAGAAACTCCGGCGTTCCTGTCTCATCTCAAGAGGAGGCGCTCCCCACAGGAAAGGCGAGAGGAACTCCAGGGTCGTGCCACCATTCCCAGAGTCCCCGAGATGTCTCAGTCCATTCCAGGGAAACCTGTTTTCCCTGCACTGCCTCGACTTTCAAGCCGAGGATCGACTCACACCACGGTGGCACGTGGGACAGCCCTGTGGGAAAGCCTCGTGGGAAAGCCTCCTGGGAAAGCTCGAGGGAAAGCCACAGATCCCTTGATCCAAGCGAAGGGAAGCGTGACAGTTCTGCTACAGCTCGGGAGGAAAGCGAACGTGCATGCCCCACTCGAGACGAGGACTGACTCCCCTGGGGAGACTCCAGAAGTACCCAAGATGCATGTCAGCACTGGAGAGGAATCCTCAGGTTCCGGCACCGACTCCACACAAGGTCTTAGGCCCCGGCGTCGAAGGGAGAGGAATCCCGAGAGGCCCCGAGCAACTCGCATGGGGACTGGCCTTTCCTGAGGCCACCAGAGCGGGTCCCTGAGGTCCCCGTCGTAAGTCAAGAGCACCTGCCGCAACTCGAGAAAATCCAGGAGGTTCTCCCCTCCAGGCGAGATGAGGCCCATTTCCACTCAGGCGTCTCGAGGCTAATCACACCTAACCCCTGGAACTTCCAAAGGGTCCTTCACACCCTTGCTACAACTCAAGATGTTCCCCAACATATCTGACTCCACTCGAGAGGAAGCACGAGAGTCCCGCCCACATCCAGAGGAGCCCCGTTTCCGCCTCTACCTCGCGGTCAGGATCTTTTCCCTGTATGTTCCGGAAAGAATTCCCGGTGTTCCCGTCGCATCTCAGAGGAGGCGCTCTCCACAGGAAAGGCGAGAGGAACTCCAGGGTCGTTCCACCATTCCAAGAGTCCCCCAGATGTCTCAGTCCTTTCCAGAGGAACTTGTTTACCCTGCACTGCCTCGACGTTCAGCGAGGACCGACTCACACGATGGTGGCACGTGGACAGCCCGTGGAAAGCCTCGTGGGAAAGCCTCGTGGGAAAGCCTCGAGGGAAAAACAAGAAACCCCTTGATCAACCAACGGGAAAATTGACTCTGCTCCTAATGCTCGGGAGAAAAGCGCACGTGCATGCCCCCATTGGAGACGAAGATGACTCCCCTGTGGAGACTCCAGTAGTACCCCAAGATCCATTTCAGCACTGGAGAGGAAACCTCAGGTTCGGGCACCGATTCCAAAAAGGTCTTAGGCCCCGTCATCGACCGGAGAGGAATCCCGAGAGGCCCCTTAGCAACTCGCAAGTCGACTGGATTACCTGAGCGGACCAGAGCGGGGTACATAAGTCCCGTCGTAACTGGAGAGCACCTGCTGAAACTCGAGAAAAACCCAGGAGGTTCTCCCCTGCAGTCGAGATGAGGCCCATTTCCGCTGAGGCGTCTCGAGCTAATCACACCTAACCTCTGGAACTTCCAAAGGGTCCTTCACACCCTTGCTGCAACTCAAGAAGTTCCCCGACATACCCTCTCCACTCGAGAGGAAGCACGAGAGTCCCGCCCACATCCAGAGGAGCCCCGTTTCCGCCTCCTAGCTCGAGAGGAGGATCCTTTCCCTGCATGGTCGGGAAAGAATTCCCGGCGTTCCGTCTCATCTCAAGAGGAGGCGCTCTCCACAGGAAAGGCGAGAGGAACTCCAGGGTCGTGCCACCATTCCCAGAGTCCCCAGATGTCTCAGTCCATTCCAGGGAAACCTGTTTTCCCTGCACTGCCTCGACTTTCAAGCCGAGGATCGACTCACACCACGGTGGCACGTGGGACAGCCCTGTGGGAAAGCCTCTGGGAAAGCCTCCTGGGAAAGCCTCGAGGGAAAGCCACAGATCCCTTGATCCAAGCGAAGGGAAGCGTGACACTTCTGCTACAGCTCGGGAGGAAAGCGCACGTGCATGCCCCCACTCGAGACGAGGACTGACTCCCCTGGGGAGACTCCAGAAGTACCCAAGATCCATGTCAGCACTGGAGAGGAATCCTCAGGTTCCGGCACCGACTCCACACAAGGTCTTAGGCCCCGGCGTCGAAGGGAGAGGAATCCGAGAGGCCCCGAGCAACTCGCATGGGGACTGGCCTTTCCTGAGGCCACCAGAGCGGGTCCCTGAGGTCCCCGTCGTAAGTCGAGAGCACCTGCCGCAACTCGAGAAAATCCAGGAGGTTCTCCCCTCCAGGCGAGATGAGGCCCATTTCCGCTGAGGCGTCTCGAGGCTAATCACACCTAACCCTGGAACTTCCAAAGGGTCCTTCACACCCTTGCTACAACTCAAGAAGTTCCCCAACATACCTGACTCCACTCGAGAGGAAGCACGAGAGTCCCGCCCACATCCAGAGGAGCCCCGTTTCCGCCTACCTCGGTCAGGTATTTTCCTGTATGTTCCGGAAAGAATTCCCTTCCCGTCGCATCTCATGAGGAGGCGCTCTCCACAGGAAAGGCGAGAGAGAAACTCCAGTGTCGTGCCATCATTCCAAGAGTCCCCAGATATCTCAGATCCAGGGAATTCTGGATGACGTGGAAAGTCCACTGGAGGAAAAAGGCTGAATAGCTAGGTTTACGCGGAAGGCCAATAAAATTGGAATTTTCTGGCGGATCTGGAATGGTGGCACGACCCTCGAGTTCCTCTTGCCTTTCCTGTGGAGAGCGCCTCCTCTTGAGATGCGGGAACGCCGGGAATTCTTTCCGACCACGCAGGGAAAGATCCCTCCTCGAGGCGGAAACGGGCTCCTCTGGATGTGGGCGGGACTCTCGTGCTTCCTCTCGAGTGGAGACGGGTATGTCGGGAACTTCTTGAGTTGCAGCAAGGGTGTGAAGGACCCTTTGAAGTTCCAGAGTTAGGTGTGATTAGCCTCGAGACGCCTCAGCGGAAATGGGCCTCATCTCGCCTGGAGGGGAGAACCTCCTGGATTTTCTCGAGTTGCGGCAGGTGCTCTCGACTTACGACGGGGACCTCAGGGACCCGCTCTGGTGGCCTCAGGAAAGGCCAGTCCCATGCGAGTTGCTCGGGGGCCTCTCGGATTCCTCTCCCGTCGATGCCGGGCCTAAGATTTGTGTGGAGTCGGTGCCGGAACCTGAGGATTCCTCTCCAGTGCTGACATGGATCTTGGGGTACTTCTGGAGTCTCCCCAGGGAGTCAGTCCTCGTCTCGAGGGGGCATGCACGTGCGCTTTCCTCCCGAGCTGTAGCAGCAGTGTCACGCTTCCCTTCGCGTGGATCAAGGGATCTGTGGCTTTCCCTCGAGCTTTCCCGAGGCTTTCCCACGAGGCTTTCCACAGGGCTGTCCCACGTGCCACCGTGGTGTGAGTCGATCCTCGGCTTGAAAGTCGAGGCAGTGCAGGGAAAACAGGTTTCCCTGGAATGGACTGAGACATCTGGGGGACTCTGGGAATGGTGGCACGACCCTGGAGTTCCTCTCGCCTTTCCTGTGGAGAGCGCCTCCTCTTGAGATGCGACGGGAACGCCGGGAATTCTTTCCCGACCACGCAGGGAAAGGATCCCTCCTCTCGAGCTAGGAGGCGGAAACGGGGCTCCTCTGGATGTGGGCGGGACTCTCGTGCTTCCTCTCGAGTGGAGACGGGTATGTCGGGAACTTCTTGAGTTGCAAGGGTGTGAAGGACCCTTTGGAAGTTCCAGAGGTTAGGTGTGATTAGCCTCGAGACGCCTCAGCGAAATGGGCCTCATCTCGCCTGGAGGGAGAACCTCCTGGATTTTCTCGAGTTGCGGCAGGTGCTCTCGACTTACGAGGGACCTCAGGGACCCGCTCTGGTGGCCTCAGGAAAGGCCAGTCCCCATGCGAGTTGCTCGGGGCCTCTCGGGATTCCTCTCCCGTCGATGCCGGGCCTAAGACCTTGTGGAGTCGGTGCCGGAACCTGAGGATTCCTCTCCAGTGCTGACATGGATCTTGGGGTACTTCTGGAGTCTCCCCAGGGGAGTCAGTCCTCGTCTCGAGTGGGGCATGCACGTGCGCTTTCCTCCCGAGCTGTAGCAGCAGTGTCACGCTTCCCTTCGCGTGGATCAAGGGATCTGTGGCTTTCCCTCGAGGCTTTCCACGAGGCTTTCCCACGAGGCTTTCCCACAGGGCTGTCCCACGTGCCACCGTGGTGTGAGTCGATCCTCGGCTTGAAAGTCGAGGCAGTGCAGGGAAAACAGGTTTCCCTGGAATGGACTGAGACATCTGGGGGACTCTGGAATGGTGGCACGACCCTGGAGTTCCTCTCGCCTTTCCTGTGGAGAGCGCCTCCTCTTGAGATGCGACGGGAACCGGGAATTCTTTCCCGACCACGCAGGGAAAGGATCCCTCCTCTCGAGCTAGGAGGCGGAAAACGGGGCTCCTCTGGATGTGGGCGGGACTCTCGTGCTTCCTCTCGAGTGGAGACGGGTATGTCGGGGAACTTCTTGAGTTGCAGCAAGGGTGTGAAGGACCCTTTGGAAGTTCCAGAGGTTAGGTGTGATTAGCCTCGAGACGCCTCAGCGGAAATGGGCCTCATCTCGCCTGGAGGGAGAACCTCCTGGATTTTCTCGAGTTGCGGCAGGTGCTCTCGACTTACGACGGGGACCTCAGGGACCCGCTCTGGTGGCCTCAGGAAAGGCCAGTCCCCATGCGAGTTGCTCGGGGGCCTCTCGGGATTCCTCTCCCGTCGATGCCGGGCCTAAGACCTTGTGTGGAGTCGGTGCCGGAACCTGAGGATTCCTCTCCAGTGCTGACATGGATCTTGGGGTACTTCTGGAGTCTCCCCAGGGAGTCAGTCCTCGTCTCGAGTGGGGGCATGCACGTGCGCTTTCCTCCCGAGCTGTAGCAGCAGTGTCACGCTTCCCTCGTGGATCAAGGGATCTGTGGCTTTCCCTCGAGGCTTCCCACGAGGCTTTCCCACGAGCTTTCCCACAGGCTGTCCCACGTGCCACCGTGAGTCGATCCTCGGCTTGAAAGTCGAGCAGTGCAGGGAAACAGTCCCTGGAATGACTGAGGGGACTCTGGGGTGGACGACCTGGCTCTTTGTTGGTGCCTCCTCTTGAGATGCGACGGGGAACGGGAATTCTTTCCCGACCACGCAGGGAAAGGATCCCTCCTCTCGAGCTAGGAGGCGGAAACGGCTCCTCTGGATGTGGGGGACTCTCGTGCTTCCTCTCGAGTGGAGACGGGTATGTCGGGAACTTCTTGAGTTGCAGCAAGGGTGTGAAGGACCCTTTGGAAGTTCCAGATTTAGGTGTGATTAGCCTCGAGACCTCAGCGGAAATGGGCCTCATCTCGCCTGAGGGGAGAACCTCCTGGATTTTCTCGAGTTGCGGCAGTGCTCTCGACTTACGACGGGGACCTCAGGGACCCGTCTGGTGGCCTCAGGAAAGGCCAGTCCCCATGCGAGTTTGCTCGGGGGCCTCTCGGGATTCCTCTCCCGTCGATGCCCGGGCCTAAGACCTTGTGTGGAGTCGGTGCCGGAACCTGAGAATTCCTCTCAGTGCTGACATGGATCTTGGGTACTTCTGGATCTCCCAGGGAGTCAGTCCTCGTCTCGATGGGGCATGCACGTGGCTTCCTCCCGACTGTAGCAGCAGTGTCGCGCTTCCCTTCCCGTGGATCAAGGATCTGTGCTT
>NW_017196208.1:0-8590 GCF_001704415.2 Capra hircus
CTGCACAGCCAGTTCTTTCAGCATATGCAAGCACACTGCCAAGGCTCCAGCAGTGAAAGCTCTGTCAGAGGGAAGCGAAGGGCAGCAGGGCAGCAGGTTTCAGCGGTTCCTTGGCCGCCAGACAAAGCTCCGCACGGAGAGCACCAGGTTCCAAGGGCCCCTGGCTGGGTTTTGCATCCCACACTCCAGAGGCTGACTCCGTGGGTGCCTAGAAAGTGTGTGAGAGACGTAGGTTCCCTAGCACTCTCTCCCCCAGCAGAGACATGTGCAGGTGGTTGGGGCCTGATCCTGCGTGTCTGGGTTCCGCCCACAGCCCCAACTCAGGGGAAGCAGCCCCTGAGGCAAGACTGCTGGAGGAGCCCTGCGCGCCCGCCTGATAGGCGAGAGCACAGCCAGCAGTGTAGCGAGCCTCCTCGGGAAGAGGAGGCAGCCGAGCCCAGTCAAGAGGAAAGCCCTGCTTGCACGGAGCTAAGTGGGCCTCCAGTACGGCAGAGCTCTAGCTCTGCTCAGAGCCCCGATCTGGCAGAGTTCCTGGCGCGAGGCTGCTCTGCCGGGCTAGCCTTGCCCAGACTTGCCTTGCTTTTAGGCTGCCTCTCCAGGAAGGAGCAGGCAGCAGGAGCCTGGGAGTCGCCACTGGCGCCTTTCTTGCCTCAGCTCCAATCCTGCCTTGCCTTTGCACTTAGGTCCAGTCCTCCTTAAGGAGAGCTTAGGGGCTGGTGGGTTGCACACTGCCAAGGGCTCCAGCAGTGAGAATTCTGTCAGAGGGAAGGGAAGGGCAACTGCAGGGCTCCTCCAGCGGTTGCTTGGCCGCCCCAGATTCAGCGCCACACGGAGAGCACCAGGCTCCCAGGGCCCCTGGCTGGGGTTTGCCCGCACACACGGAGGCTGATTCCTTGGGTGCCAGAAAGTGTATGACAGACGTAGGTTCCCTAGCACTCTCCTCCCAGCAGAGACATGTGCAGGTGTTTGGGGCCTGATCCTGCGTGTCTGGGTTCCTGCCCACAGCCCCAACTCAGGGGAAGCAGCCCCTGAGGCAAGACCTGCTGGAGGAGCCCTGCGCCCCCGCCTGATAGGCGAGTGCACAGCCAGCAGGGAAGCGAGCCTCCTCGGGGGAAGAGGAGGCAGCAAGTCCCGTCAAGCTGAAATCCCTGCTTACACGAAGCTAAGTGCGACTCCAGTACGGCAGATCTCTAGCTCTGTTCAGAGGCCCGATCTGGCAGAGTTCCTGGCACCAAGATGCTCTGCCATAGGCGAGCCTTGCGCAGACTTGCCTTGCTTTAAGGCTCCCTCCCCAGGAAGGAGCAGGCTGTGTGAGGCTCGGAAACGCCACTGGCGCCTTCCTGGCTTCAGCTCTACCCCTGCCTTGCCTTTGCACTTAGGTCCCAAGCGTCCTTGAGGAGGGCTTAGGGGCTGGTGGTTGCACACTGCCAAGGGCTCCAGCAGTGAAAGCTCTGTCAGAGGGAAGCGAAGGGCAACAGCAGGGCTCCTTCAGCGGTTCCTTGGCCGCCCAGACAAAGCTCCGCACGGAGAGCACCAGGTTCCAAGGGCCCCTGGCTGGGTTTTGCATCCCCACACTCCAGAGGCTGACTCCGTGGGTGCCTAGAAAGTGTGTGAGAGACGTAGGTTCCCTAGCACTCTCCTCCCAGCAGAGACATGTGCAGGTGGTTGGGGCCTTATCCTGCGTGTCTGGGTTCCCGCCCACAGCCTCAACTCAGGGGAAGCAGCCCCTGAGGCAAGACCTGCTGGAGGAGCCCTGCGCGCCCGCCTGATAGGCGAGAGCACAGCCAGCAGTGTAGCGAGCCTCCTCGGGAGAAGAGGAGGCAGCCGAGCCCAGTCAAGAGGAAAGCCCTGCTTGCACGGAGCTAAGTGGGCCTCCAGTACGGCAGAGCTCTAGCTCTGCTCAGAGCCCCGATCTGGCAGAGTTTCTGGCGCGAGGCTGCTCGGCCGGGGCTCGCCTTGCCCAGACTTGCCTTGCTTTTAGGCTCCCTCCCCAGGAAGGAGCTGTCTGAGCGAGCCTGGGAGACGCCACTGGTGCCTTCCTTGCCTCAGCTCCAATCCTGCCTTGCCTTTGCACATAGGTGCCAGGCGTGGTTGGGGAGGGCTTAGGGGGTGGTGGGTTGCACACTGCCAAGGGCTTCAGCAGTGAGAGCTCTGTCAGAGGGAAGGGAAGGGCAACTGCAGGGCTCCTCCAGCGGTTTCTAGGCCGCCTAGAATCAGCGCCGCACCGAGAGCACCAGGCTCCCAGGGCCCCTGGCTGGGGTTTTCAGCCCCGCACACACGGAGGCTGATTCCTTGGGTGCCCAGAAAGTGTATGACAGACGTAGGTTCCCTAGCACTCTCCTCCCCAGCAGAGACATGTGCAGGTGTTGGGGCCTGATCCTGCGTGTCTGGGTTCCTGCCCACAGCCCCAACTCAGGGGAAGCAGCCCCTGAGGCAAGACCTGCTGGAGGAGCCCTGCGCCCCCCGCCTGATAGGCGAGTGCACAGCCAGCAGGGAAGCGAGCCTCCTCGGGGGAAGAGGAGGCAGCCCAGCCCCGTCAAGTTGAAAGCCCTGCTTGCACGGAGCTAAGTGCGCCTCCAGTACGGCAGAGCTCTAGCTCTGCTCAGAGCCCCGATCTGGCAGAGTTCCTGGCGCGAGGCTGCTCTGCCGGGGCTAGCCTTGCCAGACTTGCCTTGCTTTTAGGCTGCCTCTCCAGGAAGGAGCAGGCAGCAGGAGCCTGGGAGTCGCCACTGGCGCCTTTCTTGCCTCAGCTCCAATCCTGCCTTGCCTTTGCACTTAGGTCCCAGTCCTCCTTAAGGAGAGCTTAGGGGCTGGTGGTTGCACACTGCCAAGGGCTCCAGCAGTGAGAATTCTGTCAGAGGGAAGGGAAGGGCAACTGCAGGGCTCCTCCAGCGGTTGCTTGGCCGCCCAGATTCAGCGCCACACGGAGAGCACCAGGCTCCCAGGGCCCCTGGCTGGGGTTTTCAGCCCCGCACACACGGAGGCTGATTCCTTGGGTGCCCAGAAAGTGTATGACAGACGTAGGTTCCCTAGCACTCTCCTCCCCAGCAGAGACATGTGCAGGTGTTTGGGGCCTGATCCTGCGTGTCTGGGTTCCTGCCCACAGCCCCAACTCAGGGGAAGCAGCCCCTGAGGCAAGACCTGCTGGAGGAGCCCTGCGCCCCCCGCCTGATAGGCGAGTGCACAGCCAGCAGGGAAGCGAGCCTCCTCGGGGGAAGAGGAGGCAGCAAGTCCCCGTCAAGCTGAAATCCCTGCTTACACGAAGCTAAGTGCGACTCCAGTACGGCAGATCTCTAGCTCTGTTCAGAGGCCCGATCTGGCAGAGTTCCTGGCACCAAGATGCTCTGCCATAGGCGAGCCTTGCGCAGACTTGCCTTGCTTTAAGGCTCCCTCCCCAGGAAGGAGCAGGCTGTGTGAGGCTCGGAAACGCCACTGGCGCCTTCCTGGCTTCAGCTCTACCCTGCCTTGCCTTTGCACTTAGGTCCCAAGCGTCCTTGAGGAGGGCTTAGGGGCTGGTGGGTTGCACACTGCCAAGGGCTCCAGCAGTGAAAGCTCTGTCAGAGGGAAGCGAAGGGCAACAGCAGGGCTCCTTCAGCGGTTCCTTGGCCGCCCAGACAAAGCTCCGCACGGAGAGCACCAGGTTCCAAGGGCCCCTGGCTGGGTTTTGCATCCCCACACTCCAGAGGCTGACTCCGTGGGTGCCTAGAAAGTGTGTGAGAGACGTAGGTTCCCTAGCACTCTCCTCCCCAGCAGAGACATGTGCAGGTGGTTGGGGCCTTATCCTGCGTGTCTGGGTTCCCGCCCACAGCCTCAACTCAGGGGAAGCAGCCCCTGAGGCAAGACCTGCTGGAGGAGCCCTGCGCGCCCGCCTGATAGGCGAGAGCACAGCCAGCAGTGTAGCGAGCCTCCTCGGGAGAAGAGGAGGCAGCCGAGCCCAGTCAAGAGGAAAGCCCTGCTTGCACGGAGCTAAGTGGCCTCCAGTACGGCAGAGCTCTAGCTCTGCTCAGAGCCCCGATCTGGCAGAGTTTCTGGCGCGAGGCTGCTCGGCCGGGGGCTCGCCTTGCCCAGACTTGCCTTGCTTTTAGGCTCCCTCCCCAGGAAGGAGCTGTCTGAGCGAGCCTGGGAGACGCCACTGGTGCCTTCCTTGCCTCAGCTCCAATCCTGCCTTGCCTTTGCACATAGGTGCCAGGCGTGGTTGGGGAGGGCTTAGGGGGTGGTGGGTTGCACACTGCCAAGGGCTTCAGCAGTGAGAGCTCTGTCAGAGGGAAGGGAAGGGCAACTGCAGGGCTCCTCCAGCGGTTTCTAGGCCGCCTAGAATCAGCGCCGCACCGAGAGCACCAGGCTCCCAGGGCCCCTGGCTGGGGTTTTCAGCCCCGCACACACGGAGGCTGATTCCTTGGTGCCCAGAAAGTGTATGACAGACGTAGGTTCCTAGCACTCTCCTCCCCAGCAGAGACATGTGCAGGTGTTTGGGGCCTGATCCTGCGTGTCTGGGTTCCTGCCCACAGCCCAACTCAGGGGAAGCAGCCCCTGAGGCAAGACTGCTGGAGGAGCCCTGCGCCCCCGCCTGATAGGCGAGTGCACAGCCAGCAGGGAAGCGAGCCTCCTCGGGGGAAGAGGAGGCAGCAAGCCCCGTCAAGTGAAATCCCTGCTTGCACGAAGCTAAGTGCGCTCCAGTACGGCAGATCTCTAGCTCTGTTCAGAGGCCCGATCTGGCAGAGTTCCTGGCTGCTCTGCCATAGGCGAGCCTTGCGCAGACTTGCCTTGCTTTAGGCTCCTCCCCAGGAAGGAGCAGGCTGTGTGAGGCTGGAAACGCCACTGGCGCCTTCCTGGCTTCAGCTCTACCCCTGCCTTGCCTTTGCACTTAGGTCCCAGCGTCCTTGAGGAGGGCTTAGGGGCTGGTGGTTGCACACTGCCAAGGGCTCCAGCAGTGAAAGCTCTGTCAGAGGGAAGCGAAGGGCAACAGCAGGGCTCCTTCAGCGGTTGCTTGGCCGCCCAGACAAAGCTCCGCACGGAGAGCACCAGGTTCCAAGGGCCCCTGGCTGGGTTTGCATCCCCACACTCCCAGAGGCTGACTCCGTGGTGCCTAGAAAGTGTGTGAGAGACGTAGGTTCCCTAGCACTCTCCTCCCCAGCAGAGACATGTGCAGGTGTTTGGGGCCTGATCCTGCGTGTCTGGGTTCCCTCAGGGAAGCACCCCTGAGGCAAGACCTGCTGGAGGAGCCCTGCGATAGGCGAGGCACAGCCAGCAGGGAAGCGAGCCTCCTCGGGGAAGAGGAGGCAGCCTGTCAAGCCCTGCTTGCACGCTAAGTAGTACTCTCTAGCTGTTCAGAGGCTCTGCAGAGTTCAAAGATGCTCTGCCATAGGCGAGCCTTGCGCAGACTTGCCTTGCTTTTAGGCTCCCTCCCCAGGAAGGAGCAGGCTGTGTGAGGCTGTGGCGCCTTCCTGGCTTCAGCTCTATGCCTTGCCTTTGCACTTAGAGCGTCCTTGAGGAGGGCTTAGGGCTGCACACTGCCAAGGGCTCCAGCAGTGAAGCTCTGTCAGAGGAAGCGAAGGGCAACAGCAGGGCTCCTTCCTTGTAAGCACGGAGAGCACCAGGTTCCAAGGGCCCTGGCTGGCATCCCACACTCCAGAGGCTGACTCCGTGTGTGCCTAGAAAGTGTGTGAGAGACGTATGTTCCCTAGCACTCTCCTCCCGCAGAGACATGTGTTTGGGAGGGCTTAGGGATCGCTGAGTTCCACACTTCCAAGGGCTCCAGCACTGAGAGCTCTGTCGACGGGAAGGGAAGGGCAACTGCAGAGCTCCTTCAGCTGTTGCTTGGCTGTCCAGACTCAGCGCCACATTGAGAGCACCATGCACCCAGGGCCCCTGGGTGGTGTCTGCAGCCAGCAGGCTGGCGACTCACTTGTGGTCTCCCATCATTTGCCTGAAATACATAGGTTCCCTAATGCTCTTCTCCCCAGCAGAGCTGTGTGCAGGTTGTTGGGGCCTGCCCTGCGTGTCTGGGTTCCCGCCCACAACCCCAGCTCAGGGAAGTAACCCCTGAGCCAAGACCTGCAGGAGGCGAGGTATGGCTCCGCCTGGAAGCCGAGTGCACAGGACAAGTGGAAGGGAGCCTCCTCCGGGGAAGAGGAGGCAGCCCAGTCGCCTGCTGCTGCAAGCCTTGCTGGGGTGGAGCCGAGTGCGCCTCCAGTATGCAGAGCTCCAGCTCCGCTGAGAGCCCTGATCTGGCAGAGTTCCTTGCGCGAGGCTGCTCTGCCTGGGGCGAGCCTTGCCCAGACTTGCCTGGCTTCTAGACTTCCTGCCCAGGAAGGAGCAGTCTGCACGAGGTTGGGAGACGCCACTGGCACCTTCCTGGCCTCAGCTCTGCTCCTGCCTTGCCTTTGCACCTAGGCCCCAGGCGTTCTTGTGGTGGCTTAGGGGCCGGTGGCTTCCACACTGCCAAGGGCTCCAACAGTGAGAGCTCTGTTCGAGGGAAATGAAGGGTATATTTGGAAATGCAATCGTTTATCAGATGTGAGACCCACACCTTCACCCTGAACCCTCACCCGAGCCCTTACCCTCGCCCCTCACCCACCCTCACCCTGAACCCTTACCTTTGAAGCCTTACCCTCACCCTCACCCCTAACCCTAACCCTCACGCCTCACCCCTCACCCTAACAAGTTGGGGGGCTGTTCTGCACACTGTAACCTTAACCTTCCCTCACCCCGACACCCTATCCACATCCTAACCCTAACCCTTCATAGTCACGCCCTCAACCCTATACTTACCCTTGAAGTACGTACCTGCATCATCTTCGTTTTGGACACTTCCCATGCATAACAAAAGACAAGGTTGGAATGTTTCAAACATCGATCCAAGACCCATTATCCACATAAAAGGGATATAAATACTCTGATCACATCATTTAAATCTCTTGCATCACCAAAATACCTCTCCACCACGTATCCAATCGCCATTGATGGATCACATCTATCTCATACATTTTATAACTTAGCAATCAGATACGCACCCGTAATCTGGGTAATTATATACACAGGATATATTGATACCATAAATATTTCAACAAATTCCACTTTCTACGATGAGTTCAATCTTCACAAAAGTAGGATGAACGGCACCTGTTTCCACTAGGATCCATAGCATTGCACAAAGTGACAGTGAGCGTGAAAATCTTAATGATGACCACCGGAAAGAAGGTCAGCACGGCTGATATCACAGATTTTTCAGTGTTCCGATACGACTTCTACCCAAATCCATAAAGAAAGACATATGCATAGGAAACTACAAATTGAAAGCAAGTCTATTGAGATAAATATTGGACATCAATTGTATGAATCTTTAAGGCATCACTGCAGACATTCTTCAGACATTCTTCAAATTCATAGAATGACAACAAAGTATGGCTACGTACAATCCATTCGGTTTTATAAACCACTCATGAATAACCTCACAAGCCATTGAAAACCAGATGACACTTTCAAATAGCTTTGATCTACAAACAAGGCTGTAAGACAGAAAGTTAAAATCGAAATACATGAACTAAATCCTCAATAGATATGAAAACATCCCTTGGTAGTGAAGTCGATTCACATTAGTTATTAGGGCTTTCATGCACAGATCCACGGGGCATATACAGAACCATTCCTCCAACAAAACTGAAGAATGACTTTAAAATCGCAAACAAAACATGAGTATATGTGTTCACACACTTCATGGAGCAAGGGTTTCTTCGATCTGAAAACTGGCGTCGATGAAGGACTGTGTGAAGAAGACTTCAAAGTCTATTTGGCAAACACAGCCTACGTTGGCTATATTTAGTCCTCAGATGAATGGAATGTCATGAGTACTGGGCGTTTCAAAGAAGCAGCCTGTGAAGCTCTGGACGCTTATTGGATGCGTGGTATACCACATTCACACGTTTCAGTAGCATTGGTGCAAAAAACGATACACTTCTCAGGGGAAGCTTCTACATGGACTCTTGGGATCAGAGCTCTAACTCATACACACATACTTTTCCTTTGAAAATGATCCTGCATGATAAGCAAACAAACACTGGATGAACACCTAGACGGTGAGCTCTGTACTAAATGATTTGAAAGCCAGTAGATGGAATGAGCTGATGAGGAAGACTACAAACGAGTCATCTTCTTCAACTTGGTCAAACTGCTCATAGTCATACAAGTGAATGAAAAGTGGAGCCTGTTGTCATTCAATCTGTTGAAAAGAAAGAGAATAATACAACAAATTAGCAAATCTTATTTTCTTCATAAACATTATATTATTTCTGCACAGCTTTCTTACTGGCATGAATAGAATATCTGCAATAATCACTTGTCACAGTGAAATGGATTCACATTCGATATCGATTCACATCTAGAATTGATGCCATAGCTGTTTGATACTATTGCTTGAGTGAATGCAACTTATGTGACTTCACAAACTACAAACACGACTAACATAATAGGTATTAAAAAAACCTTGAGTGACATGAGCGTGGAAGACTTAGTAGAGTTGCTCTCAAAGATCATGATACTATTCTTCACTCCATGCGGTTCGAACAAGATTTCAATCCTATGGCTTGGAGTG
>NW_017196209.1:0-20267 GCF_001704415.2 Capra hircus
TCCTGGAAGGAAATTTAAGAAGAGAGTTTCCAAACACCAGGAAACACTCTCCCTGCCGAGTCTGTGGTGAGCCTTGGAAACACAGAGGGCAACATAACAGGAAGGAAAAATAGATAAATAATTAAAACCAACAGATTACAAGCCCACCAGTAACTCCCCCAGCGGAAAAAGCAGCACAGACGCCTGCATCCGCCACTGGAAGTGGGGGCAGGGCAGGGACGCGCGGGAGGCGCGGCTGCAGAGCTTTGTAAGAATCGGGCAGGAACGCCCACCGCAACCAGAACGATCTAACTTGGCTAGCAAACCAGACTGTGGGATAGCTACCACCGCGAAAAGCTCGAACATAAGACACCGCCAGGACCGAGCACAGAACAAAGGACGAACGGAAAAGCCG
Organism: Capra hircus; assembly: GCF_001704415.2. Taxonomy (NCBI): domain Eukaryota; kingdom Metazoa; phylum Chordata; class Mammalia; order Artiodactyla; family Bovidae; genus Capra; species Capra hircus. The sequence goes on from NW_017196209.1 coordinate 395, forward strand.
CTGCAGACCATCCCCCGCCGGGGACAGGCAGCCAGAGCCGTAAGGGCTGGAAAGGGCAATTGCAGACCCGGAGACTTTATTTACCTAACTGCAAGCAGGCTCCTTTGCTAAGACTTCTGGGGTGCTGGACAGTCACCATCTGCCTCACGGGGGGCGCCAGTGGTCCACCCAGAAAGCTGAGCAGCAGCGGCAGAAAAGGTGACAAGGCAGCGATCACGCTCGCCAAACTCCTGAGCTACTCAGACCTGGGAAGGGCACAAAGCGCAGTCCCAGCCGAATCTGTGCCTCTGAGGGCTGCCTGAGCCGAACCTGAGCGGCTTGGACCGGGGAAGTGCATGCAGCCTAGGGCCGGCCCAGATGGTTCCTGGCTGAGCATCGTAGAGCCGGAGCGGTTTGTGCGCCACGAGAAGGGACAGGTCAAGCGGGGCAGAGACACTGTGTGCACACGACAGTGCTATTTGTTTGCAGGCCCCCGCCGACTGAACCTAGTGAGCCTAAAAAAACCAGCAAACAGAAGAAGTTAAACAGAGGGAACCGCCTTGGAAGTGATCCCACACGCCCACAACATCAGAGAAGGGCCAGATATATTTTTACTATTTTTAAAATCATTCTTTTTTTTTTTTTTTTTTCTTTTTTTTTTAAATTTTTTATTGTTAAGTCTTCTATTTCTCCTCTAATTTTTATTTCTATAACCTACTATTACTATTTAAAAAAAAGACTTTTTTTTTTAAGGCAAACACCATATATAGTCTTTGGATGTGGTTGTTGGTGTTTTTTAATAATTCTTGTTTTTTTTTTTTCTTTTTTTTTTTCCTTCTGCTTCTTTTCTTAATATTGTATTTTTGAAAATCCAACCTCTACTCTAGATTTTTAATCTTTGCTCTTTGGTTTTTGTTGTCAATTTTGTACATTTAAAAACCCAAACTTCACTACCCAAGTTTACCTGAGAGTGAGATTACTGGCTTGACCACTCTCTCCTCCTTTGGACTCTCCTTTTTCTCCACCAGGTGGCCTCTGTCTCTTTCCTCCCCCATCTCTTCTCTATCCAACTCTGTGAATCTCTGTGTTCCAGACGGTGGAGAACACCTAAGGAACTGGTTACTGGCAGGATTTGTCTCTCTCCTTCTCATTCCTCTCTCTTATCCTCCTGGTCACCTCTGTCTACTTCCTCCTTCTCCACCGTCTGGAACACAGAGATTCACAGAGTTGGATAGAGAAGAGATGGGGGAGAAAGAGACAGAGGCCACCTGGTGGAGAAAAAGGAGAGTCCAAAGGAGGAGAGAGTGGTCAAGCCAGTAATCTCACTCTCAGGTAAACTGGGTAGTGAAGTTTGGGTTTTTAAATGTACAAAATTGACAACAAAAACCAAAAAGCAAAGATTAAAAATCTAGAGTAGAGGTTGGATTTTCAAAAATACAATATTAAAGAAAAGAAGCAGAAGGAAAAAAAAGAAAAAAAAAACAAGAATTATTAAAAAACACCAACAACCACATAAAGACTATATATGGTGTTTGCCTTAAAAAAAAGTCTTTTTTTAAAAGTAATAGTAGGTTATAGAAATAAAAATTAGAGGAGAAATAGAAGACTTAACAATTATAAAAAAAGTTAGAAAAGAAAAAGAAAAAAAAAAGGAATGATTTTAAAAATAGAAAAAATATATCTGGCCCTTCTCTGATGTTGTGGGCAGTGTGGGGTCACTTCCAAGGCGGTTCCCTCTGTTTAACTTCTTCTGTTTGCTGGTTTTTTTAGGCTCACTAGTTCAGTCGCGCTGTGGGGAGGGGGATGCTGCAAACAAATAGCACTGTTGTGTGCACACAGTGTCTCAGCCCCGCTTGACCTGTCCCTTCTCGCGGCGCACAAACCACTCCGGCTCTACGATGCTCAGCCGGGAACCGTCTGGGGCCAGCCCTAGGCTGCGTGCACTTCCCCGGTCCAAGCCGCTCAGGTTCGGCGCTCAGGCAGCCCTCAGAGGCTCAGATTCGGCTGGGACTGCTTTTTGTGCCCTTCGCAGGTCTGAGTAGCTCAGGCGTTTGGAGAGCGCGATCGCAGCGGCTTGTCACCTTTTCTGCCGCTGCTGCTCAGCTTTCTGGGTGGACCACTGGCGCCCCTTGTGAGACAGATGGTGACTGTCCAGCACCCCCAGAAGACTTAGCAAAGAAGCCTGCTTGCAGTTAGGTAAGTAAAGTCTCTTCGGGTCTGCAATTGCCCCTTTCTAGTCTTTACGGCTCCGGCTGCCTGTCCCCGGTGGGTGATGGTCTGCAGCCTGCTATTTCCGTTCCGTCCTTTGTTCTGTGCTCGGTCCTGGTGGTGTCTTATGTTCGAGCTTTTCGCGTGGTAGCTATCCCACAGTCTGGTTTGCTAGCCCAAGTTAGATCGTTCTGGTTGCGCGTGGGGCGTTCCTGCCCGATTCTTACAAAGCTCTGCAGCCCGCGCCTCCCGCGCGTCCCTGCCCTGCCCCCACTTCCCAGTGGCGGATGCAGGCGTCTGTGCTGCTTTTCCGCTGGGGGAGTTACTGTTGGGCTTGTAATCTGTTGGTTTTAATTATTTATCTATTTTTCCCTTCCTGTTATGTTGCCCTCTGTGTTTCCAAGGCTCGCCACAGACTTGGCAGGGAGAGTGTTTCCTGGTGTTTGGAAACCTCTCTTCTTAAAATTCCCTCCCCGGGACGGGCTTCCCTTCCCGGGACGGAGCTCCCTCCCCACCTCCTTTGTCTCCTTTTCCATCTTTTATATTTTTTCCTACCTGTTTTTGAAGACAATGGTCTGCTTTTCTGGTTGCCTGATGTCCTGTGCCAGCATTCAGAAGTTGTTTTGTGGAGTTTGCTCAGCGTTGAAATGTTCTTTTGAGGAATTTGTGAGGGAGAAAGTGGTCTTCCTGTCCTATTCCTCTGCCATCTTTCTCCGCTCAGTAAAGCTTTAATCCAGTTATCTCCTGATGGGTGGGGTATTATCTCCTGATGGATGCCCTCCTTCCCTGGTGGTTTTTTGGCCTGAGGTGACCCAATCCTGGGGTCTAGGGGCTCTGTGGCAGGGTTAGTTGCAAACCCCAAGAGGGTTTACACCAAGGGGGACCTTCCAGTGCCCCCGGCCCTGCGAGCCCCTGCCGGCCCGCGCCTCCAAAGGAGGCCCTCCCACACCAGCAGGCGGTTTTGGTTCAGTCTCCGTGGGATCACTGCTCCTCTCCTCTGGGTCTTGGTGTGCATAAGATTTTGTTTGTGCCCTCCAAGACTGGAGTATCTGTTTCCCCCAGTCCTCTGGAAGGCCTGTAATCAAATCCTGCTGACCCTCAAGGCCAGATTCCCTGGGGATTCCCAGTCCCTTTGTCAGATCCCCAGGCTGGGAAGCCTGACGTGGCGTTCAGAACCTTCGCAGCGGTGGGAGAACCTCTTTGGTAGTATTGTTCTCCAGTCTGTGGGTCGCCCACCTGGCAGGTATGGGGTTCGAGTTTATCGTGATTGTGCCCTTGCTGCCATCTCACTGTGGCGTCTTTGTCTCTGGATGTGGGGCGTCTTTTTCTGTGGGCTCCAGCGTCCTCCTGGAGTGATGGTGATCAGCAGCTAGTTGCAGTTCCGGTGCTCTTGCAGGAGGAGATGAGCACACGCCCTTCTCCTCTGCCATCGTGTCCTGCTGCAGAAGTTCTTTGTATATTCTGGATATTGACCCTCCATTAGATAGGTGATTTGCAAATATATTCTCATGATTTAAAAGTTTTTATTGACCTGTAATAGAAACTTCTTGGGCAGAGGTAGAACAAAATAAATTGCACTGATAGTATTTCAATCAAACCAAAATAAAAGTCATTTCAGAACGTGCTGCACATATGTAAGTCTTAAGGCAGGAACCACTGAGTGACTGACTTAGTCACGTAACATTTTCTGAATGCATGTCATATATCTTGATGTTAAAGGTCTGGTGATTCAGAGTTGGGGGACAGTGTTCCTGTCTTTAAAGACCTCATAGTAACCAGGCAACCTAATGATAATGAGGCAAAGGAGAATATGTACTATATGTTTGTTTAATGTGGCACCAACATACTTCTCAAGTCTAATCTTTCTTTCAGTCTGTACTTACAGCCATGCTTCTGTTCTTGCCTGGCCTCTGCACAGCTCCCATACTTAAAATTTCCCCATGTTTCCCTCCCAGACACTATCCTAAACATGTAATTCCAAATCATTTCTTGGGCTCTAGTTTTAAAGGTCATTTCTTCAGTGAGTTCCCTGCTGCTGAAGCTGCTGCTGCTAAGTCGCTTCAGTCGTGTCCAACTCTGTGCAACCCCATAGACGGCAGCCCACCAGGCTCCCCCATCCCTGGGATTCTCCAGGCAAGAACACTGGAGCGGGTTCCCATTTCCTTCTCCAATGCATGAAAGTGAAAAGTGAAAGGGAAGTCACTCAGTCGTGTCCGACTCTGTGCAACCCCATGGACTGCAGCCCACCAGGCTCCTCCGCCCACTGACCTTCCAGTTCTTCTGGTAGAATCTTCCCAGCAGATCTTATGACCCTGTTTTGGCTTTCATCACATTTATTCCTTCTTCAGTGTCTGTTTCCCTCTCTCAGTTCTGGATTCTTTAAGGTCGAGGAATCAATTTACTGTTGTATTTGCTCAGTTCCATCTCACTCTTCCATTTCATTTTAATTTTTTTGGCTGCAGTGCATGTGGGATCTTAGTTACCCAACCAGGGATCAAACCCATGGGCCATGCATTGGAAGTGAAGAGCCCTAACCACCAGACTGCCAGAGAAGCTCCTCACGCTTCCATTTCCGAACATAGGCAGTGGCTTCGGGATGGACCAGCTTGGCCAGACTGAACTGCGTGTCCTGAAATCCCTCTGCTGCATGCTTCTCTCTGAGGAGGACTGTTAGGGAAATTCTCCCGCTACAGCCGGAGCCTGGAGAGGAGGCTGTAGCCACTTTGCACGCAGTCTATTCATCTTGTTGCTGCTGACTCCTGGCTCCCCGCCGTGGTGCGAAGCATCAACTGGGCCAGATGCGCGTGGCTCAGCCTCGGAGGGTCCTGGCTTCCGCAGGGCTCTCTTACCATCAAGGTCAGAGGCCACGAGAAGAGACATGTGTTCCCCTCTGTCCTTGTAGGGCCCCAGCCTGCTCCCCATCTCCCCTGCCTGCCTGCCTGCTGTGTGACTGCAGCCTCAGATGTGATGGCAGCATATGTATCTCCCACTGGTTCTGCTTCTCTGGCCGAGCCCTTACTGAGATAGAGCAGATTTTTATTTTCCTTCACAGCTCACATAAATAGCATGTTGGCTTATTAACTTATTTATTGGCTGCTTCTTCCACTAGAAGAAATATAATATAGTGGTTAAAAGCACGGATTCAGAATGAAAATGGTTATAGTTCATCTTGGCTCAACCCCCCACCAGCTGTAATTTAGTTCCCTCATCTATAAAATGGAAATATTCATAACATCTACTGATAAAGTTGTTATAAGGATTAAAGGAAGTATTATTTTATAGATCAATGTCTGGTACACATAAGCAGCACATATGACTTTGATAAATAAAAATATAATAAAAAATAATGGGCTGTGAAGCTTTTCAGGAGAGCAGGCATTTTTCCTCTTGTTCAGCATCTGTGTTCTAGCACCCTGAAGAGTGTTAAGCGCACAGTAGGTGCTCAAGAGGAGAGTGAAAAGGTTGGCTTAAAGCTCAACATTCAGAAAACGAAGATCATGGCGTCCGGTCCCATCACTTCATGGGAAATAGATGCGGAAACAGTGGAAACAGTGTCAGACTTTATTTTTTGGGCTCCAAAATCATTGCAGATGGTGATTGCAGCCATGAAATTAAAAGACACTTACTCCTTGGAAGGAAAGTTATGACCAACCTAGATAGCATATTCAAAAGTGGAGATATTACTTTGCCAACTAAGGTCTGTCTAGTCAAGGCTATGGTTTTTCTAGCAGTCATGTCTGGATGTGAGAGTTGGACTGTGAAGAAGGCTGAGCGCTGAAGAATTGATGCTTTTGAACTGTGGTGTTGGAGAAGACTCTTGAGAGTCCCTTGGTCTGCAAGGAGATCCAACCAGTCCATCCTAAAGGAGATCAGCCCTGGGATTTCTTTGGAAGGAATGACGCGAAAGCTGAAACTCCAGTACTTTGGCCACCTCATTCGAAGAGTTGACTCATTGGAAAAGACTCTGATGCTGGGAGGGATTGGGGGCAGGAGGAGAAGGGGATGACAGAGGATGAGATGGCTGGATGGCATCACGGACTTGATGGACGTGAGTCTGAGTGAACTCTGGGAGTTGGTGATGGACAGGGAGGCCTGGCGTGCTACAATTCATGGGGTTGCAAAGAGTCAGACACGACTGAGCAACTGGACTGAACTGAACTGAGGTGCTCAAATGGTTGAATTTCAGAATAAAACAATCTCGAAGACCAACACTTTTTATTTTTTTTTGGCCAAGGTATGTGGCCTGTGGGATCTTAGTTCCCTGACCAGGGGTCAAACCCGCACCCCCTGCAGTAGATGTGTGGAGTCCTAACCGCTAGACTGCCAGGGATGTTGCAAGGACTAACACTTATCCTGTATTGAGTTTTTCTGTTTCTCAACTTTCTGTCCATTCAAACTGCCAAAGAAGTATACCACACCCCTCCCGGTCCTGGTAGGCCACAAAGGCAACGGATCCACCCTAACGCAGATGATTCAGAATCCTAGGATCTGGGGTTCAGGAGGCAGAAGTTGAAAAATCTCCCTGGGTGATGCTGTGTACAACTTCGTGCGATTGTGCCCTCCTATGGGAAGGTTTCTTTGTTCCAAGGTCAAGGGTATTAGACTTTGCACAAAGAAGTAAGTATTGTAAAAATAATTTCATCAGTAATGAAATGTAAACATATCCTCTTTAATACTCATTGGAATGCCCTATTCAATAAAGATGAGAAGTTAAAGTCACAGGTGCCTATATTATTAATATTATTGTAACTAGAAAGTGATGTGTTTAGTCAATAATTCTTATCCCTTAAAATCTTCCTCTGTCTTTTTTTTCCTGAAGGTTTTTAGCTTTTCAAAGTTTGTCTTGAGTTTGTTTCCTAACTACAAGAAAGCAATATATGAGTATCTAAATTTCTCCAAAATCAACCAGATGCAAGTCATCTCTGTCCTTCTGGTAGCTTACTTTCATCCAAAGGCTCTTTTATTACTAATTAAGCATGCTAAATCAATTATTTGCATAAACTGTTTTCCACTCTTGTAATTGAGTTTAAAAAATGACAGCCTTAACAATATCCAATACAGAGAAACTAATTTCAATTTCAGTGCTCCCTCATAAGCCAAAATGTCATCTAAATAAACAAAGTCACTTGACTATAGTCAGTCACACAAAATATTTTCCCATTAACCTTTTAAAAGTTGCTGCTCACTTTACACCCAAGAAATAGAGAAGTCTGATTTTCATTTGTAGCCTGGTTATTGTTGTTCAGACGCTAAGTCGTGTCTGACTCTTTGTGACCCCAGGGGCTGCAGCCCACCAGGATTCCCTGCCCTTCACCATCTCCTGGAGTTTACTTATACTCATGTTCATTGAGTCAGTGACTGAGTAGTCTAGTACTGTCTTAAAGACTTGTTTCTTATGAAGTGAAAACTGAAGCTGCTCTCTGGAGATTCCCATTCCTGTTCTTAGCAGTTCCTGACTGGGGACTTACTGGGTAGCTACGGTCACTCAGTCATGGCTCTGCTCCTGGAGTTGTGGAGAAATCCTAACCAGATTCTAATCTAATGGGAAGTGTCTTTATCTCTAGTGTTAAACCATCTGGATGTGGTTCCTGCTCATCCACGAGGACCGGTGTCCTGAGACCTTTACTCTGTCGTGTTTTTCTAGTCGTGTTCTTCCTGCTTCCAGCTCAGGAAAGTAAATCTCAGTTTGATATTTGCCTACAGCAAAGACAAATAGGAAAATAAACCTGCTTAACTAAAGCAAATACAAATTATTTGCAGATGATCTGTTGATTTGTGGTATATATGGCCTTCCTTCCCTCTATTAGCCCAGCTAATTAAATGGACTTGCTTGAAGGCCTTCTTGAATCTTTTATTTCTCTTGTGCAGCTTCCCAGTTCTATTCATTAGAAACTAAAAGGGATGCATTTGTCTTGGTTTTGTCTTCAGCTGGAAGATTACTTATTTCCTGGACACTTCAGGGGAAGAGTATTGGATACAGGAATCTAGACCAAAAGAGGGCGGTTCTTTGACTTAAACGTGGACATGTCATTTAACTGTATTTTTTTCTTTTTTTTAACAAAACAAATTCTAAGTAGTTTTCAATCTGCTTCTAAAGGAACAGATGGCAGTAGCCACTGGTTCCTCCTCAAAGCAGCCACGAACCCCGAGACTCCTGCTGAGTCTGCGGCCGTGAGCTGCCTACCGGTGGTCAGGGTGCCTTTCGAATCCCGTTTCTTAGGTCAGTTCCCCCAAACAGATCCTGGGATGAGATTCTGTGTGCCAGTTTTTTATTATAAGAAGTGTTTGAGGGAAGCTAGGAAAGGAATAGGGCTTGGGGCGGAAAGCAGAAGAAGTGGTCTTGGATCACAGAGGAGAGCTTGGCCTCAGCCCTTTGGCGGAACTCTGGGGTATGAGATCCACAAACCAAGGCAAAGGAGGCGGGTGAGGGCAAACTCTCACCCCTCTCTGTCACCGGCTTAAGTCTAGTCCAGGTGAACATGGGCACCGAAGCCCCTCTCTTCAGGCCAAGTGGTCCCTGTGACCCCAGGGCCATCCTTCTGCAAAGAGATACAGCTCCTACTTATCAAAACCACCCCACTCATGGTGTGGAGTACACAAAAGTGGCATAACATAGACGTGAGAGGATCTGAGCGGAGCACTGACTCTCCACCGTTCCAGGGCAACGCAACTTGGGGCCTGAGCTGTGCAGGTGTGACCATCCCTCTTTCGCTCTTCCCATTTTTGTTATCTCAGAGAAGTCCCATCATGGAAAAAGGACCGAAACGTTTCACTGGGATGCTCAGATACTCTTCCTGGTTTTGACTTCCCATGGTCCTGATTGCCGTCTGCTAAGCAAGGTGGGCCTGTGTAGGGGTCTGTTTCCTATATCCCTGGTATGAAGTCGGTCCTGACCCCAATCATATTTACGGACTTAGGCTCCCAAGAATAGGGTCCCTTTTCTTTGCTGCTTTTTGACTATGAGAAATATTTTTTACAAGCAGACTCCTTTTCCCATATTCAAAAGAAAATATATGACTGAAAATATTCGGAGATGGAAACTGGGTTAAACCAGTTCCCAAGTCCTTATTAAGTAAGGAACCAATAAAGCAAAAGATATTATGGGACTTAGCATTAGGAAAGAGTATACACAATTTCGACGGGAGGGAAAGAGAAAAACAGACCAAAATAAAGTCAGATCATTTACATTTTTCAGCCTTTAATTATGCACATAAAACTGTACTATTTTGTATATTTCTCCATGAACTTTTTGTGAAATTCTGATCACATTGTATAATTTTCAAATCTTCTGTCTTCTGATCATTTACACCTTTTGCACAATCTGTTGAAAACAACATCATCAGCCCCTCTTTAACTTTGAACTTGGCATGAAGCTGGCATGGACCAGTAAGGTTAAAGTGAGGGTTTCTACTCAGAATGTTTTCTATGAACCTTTCTTCTTCAGCCTTTTGTTCTTGTTCTTTCCTGGCCTGTTCTTAAAGAAAGAAGAAAGATAGCACTAAGTCGTGTCTGACTCTTGTGACACCATGAGGTGTAGCCCGCCAGGCTCCTCTGTCCATGGGATTCTCCAGGCAAGAAGCCTGGAGTAGGTTGCCATTCCCTTCTCCAGGGGATCTTCCTGACCCAGGTTGAACCCACATCTCCCATGCTGCAGGCAGATGCTTTACCTACTGAGCAATGCAGGAAGCCCCAGCCTGTTCTTAAACTCTTTCTTTTCTTTTTTTTTTTTTAAATTTTTTATTTTTTTTAAATTTTAAAATCTTTAATTCTTACATGCGTTCCCAAACATGAACCCCCCTCCCACCTCCCTCCCCACAACATCTCTCTGGGTCATCCCCATGCACCAGCCCCAAGCAAGCTGCACCCTACGTCAGACATGGACTGGCGATTCAATTCTTACATGACAGTATACATGTTAGAATTCCCATTCTCCCAAATCATCCCACCCTCTCCCTCTCCCTCTGAGTCCAAAAGTCTGGTATACACATCTGTGTCTTTTTTCCTGTCTTGCATACAGGGTCGTCATTGCCAACTTCCTAAATTCCATATATATGTGTTAGTATACTGTATTGGTGTTTTTCTTTCTGGCTTATTTCACTCTGTATAATTGGCTCCAGTTTCACCCATCTCATCAGAACTGATTCAAATGAATTCTTTTTAATGGCTGAGTAATACTCCATTGTGTATATGTACCACCGCTTTCTTATCCATTCATCTGCTGATGGACATCTAGGTTGTTTCCATGTCCTGGCTATTATAAACAGTGCTGCGATGAACATTGGGGTACATGTGTCTCTTTCAATTCTGGTTTCCTCGGTGTGTATGCCCAGCAGTGGGATTGCTGCGTCATAAGGTAGTTCTATTTGCAATTCTTTAAGGAATCTCCACACTGTTCTCCATAGTGCTCTCCAACAAATTCTAAAGGATATTCTCTAGACAGGAAACACGAAAAGGGTGTATAAACTCGAACCCAAAACAATAAAGTAAATGGTAACGGGATCACACTTATCAATAATTACCTTAAACGTAAATGGGTTGAACGCCCCAACCAAAAGACAAAGACTGGCCGAATGGATACAAAAACAAGACCCCTCTATATGCTGCTTACAAGAGACCCACCTCAAAACAAGGGACTGAAAGTGAAGGGCTGGAAAAAGATATACCACGCAAATAGAGACCAAAAGAAAGCAGGAGTGGCAATACTCATATCCGATAAAATAGACTTTAAAACAAAGGCTGTGAAAAGAGACAAAGAAGGCCACTACATAATGATCAAAGGAACAATCCAAAAAGAAGATATAACAATTATAAATATATATGCCCCCAATATAGGAGCCCCGCAATATGTAAGACAAATGCTAACAAGTATGAAAGGGGAAATCAACAATAACACAATAATAGTGGGAGACTTTAATATCCCACTCACACCTATGGACAGATCAACTAAACAGAAAATTAACAAAGAAACGCAAACTTTAAATGATACATTAGATCAGTTAGACCTAATTGATATCTATAGGACATTTCACCCCAAAACAATGAATTTCACTTTTTTTTCAAGTGCTCATGGAACCTTCTCCAAGATAGATCACATCCTGGGCCATAAATCTAAACTTGATAAATTCAAAAAAATCGAAATCATTCCAAGCATCTTTTCTGACCATAATGCATTAAGATTAGATCTCAATTACAGGAGAAAAACTATTAAAAATTCCAACATATGGAGGTTGAACAACACACTTCTGAATAACCAACAAATCACAGAAGAAATCAAAAAAGAAATCAAAATATGCATAGAAACTAATGAAAATGAAAACACAACAACCCAAAACCTGTGGGACACTATAAAAGCAGTGCTAAGAGGAAAGTTCATAGCAATACAGGCATACCTCAAGAAACAAGAAAAAAGTCAAATAAATAACCTAACTCTGCAACTAAAGCAACTAGAAAAGGAAGAGTTGGAGAACCCCAGAGTTAGTAGAAGGAAAGAAATCTTAAAAATTAGGGCAGAAATAAATGCAAAAGAAACAAAAGAGACCATAGCAAAAATCAACAAAGCCAAAAGCTGGTTCTTTGAAAGGATAAATAAAATTGACAAACCATTAGCCAGACTCATCAAGAAGCAAAGAGAGAAAAATCAAATCAATAAAATTAGAAATGAAAATGGAGAGATCACAACAGACAACACAGAAATACAAAGGATCATAAGAGACTACTATCAGCAGTTGTATGCCAATAAAATGAACAACGTGGAAGAAATGGACAAATTCTTAGAAAAGTACAATTTTCCAAAACTGAACCAGGAAGAAATAGAAAATCTTAACAGACCCATCACAAGCACGGAAATTGAAATGGTAATCAGAAATCTTCCAGCAAACAAAAGCCCAGGTCCAGACGGCTTCACAGCTGAATTCTACCAAAAATTTCGAGACGAGCTAACACCTATCCTCCTCAAACTCTTCCAGAAAATTGCAGAGGAAGGTAAACTTCCAAACTCATTCTATGAGGCCACCATCACCCTAATACCAAAACCTGACAAAGATGTCACAAAAAAGGAAAACTACAGGCCAATATCACTGATGAACATAGATGCAAAAATCCTCAACAAAATTCTAGCAATCAGAATCCAACAACACATGAAAAAGATCATACACCATGACCAAGTGGGCTTTATCCCAGGGATGCAAGGATTCTTCAATATCCGCAAATCAATCAATGTAATTCACCACTTAAACTCTTTCTTAAAAAATTTTTTTTCCAGCTCAGCAAGAAAAATCGTGGTAATATCTGTTGTTCTCTTTCTGACTTACTTCCCTCTGTATACAGGCTCTAGGTTCATCCACTGCACTACAGCTGACTCAAATTTGTTCCTTTTTATGGCTGAGTAATATTCTGTTGTATTTATGCACCAAATCTTTATTCATTCATCATGTGTAGAATAGATAACTAGTGGGAAGCTGCTGTTTAACACAGGGACCCCAGCCTGTGTCTCTGTGATGATCTAGAGGGGTGGGATGGGAGTGGGGAGGGAGGCTCAAGAGGGAGCTCATATATGTAATTATGACTGATTTGTGTTGTATGACAGAAGTTAACACAGCATTGCAAAGCAATTATCCTTCAATTAAAAAAAAAGTACTGCCATGTCATCACTTTCCTCTTAAAAATCCACAGAAGTTCTTGAGGAACAGATACATATTCCCTGAACGAGGAGTGTCCAGTTTCAGCGAACTTCCCATTCAAATGATTCAGGTGCTGGGGGCTGATGGAGCTTTTGGCTTCGAGGAGCTGCACAGTGCTTGCCATTGAGCCTGGCTGTATGACTGGTTCCCTCCCTCAGGTCAGAAACCATCCTCAGATTTCAGACGTGCCCCCATAGCCCGAGGTCACAGGCACCTGGAGAATTTCTGTGCTCTCCCCGTGGTGTGAACAGGGAGCAGGTTGATGTCATCAGGTATGAACGGTTCAGTGCTGTGGCTGGCCTCCTGTTTAATTGTTTGGCATCTGAATGGGGCTGAGTGCCCATGTTGGACCATTTGTGAGATATTTGGATTATTATGCTTCATCCACAGTGACTCTTGACGTCTTTTGAGATGGAGTGCTTTTAATGAATTATTATTTAAAAAATTACTGTTATATATCAGAATATTTTCATTGTAATCAAAATAAGATTACAATGGCAGGACTTACCACTGCATGATTTGACAAGAGTTTGCTCAGGCCTCAGTGGCTTTGCAGGACAAAATCAGTATGGTGAAATGGCCCCAAGGGCCTGGGAACTGGGGATTCTCACTAGGGGTTTATGGTGCACTCCAATAACCAGAAGTTTTCCCTATCACAATTCTCTCATTTGAACTTACTGCAAATGAGAAATGAATAACAACTGCTGTGTTTGATTTGTTACTTTTTTGTGTTTTAACAGCTGCTGCTGCTGCTGCTAAGTCGCTCCAGTCGTGTCCGACTCTGTGACCCCATAGACGGCAGCCCACCAGGCTCCCCTGTTCCTGAGATTCTCCAGGCAAGAACACTGGAGTGGGTTGCCATTTCCTTCTCCAATGCTTGAAAGTGAAAAGTGAAAGTGAAATCTCTTAGTTGTGTCCGACTCTTCGCAACCCCATGGACTGCAGCCCACCAGGCTCCTCTGTCCATGGGATTTTCCAGGCAAGAGTACTGGAGTGGGTTGCCATTGCCTTCTCCCATGTTTTAATAGCTAGTCTTGTCCTAATAAATAGGCAATACTTTCTTCCTCTCCTTTGGATGAATCTTGGGGAGGTTAAGTCTTGCCAAGTATGTCAACCAAGTGATGAAGCATTGTGTATCCAGAGCGCAGATATGCCAGGCAAAAAGGTTTTGATTAGCTCCCTGTTCTTTTCTCTTTTAGCTGCTAGAAACGTATTCTGCTTCTCAGTAGTATGTTTCAGCCAGTCTCCAAAAGTTGCTTTGCAGGAATTGGCACAGTGTACTGTAGTATTTAAGATTTTTGTTTCCACAAGACGGCTGATGCTCTTTTTTTCACTCTTTGTCCCAGAATAATAATCGCCTTCTCACATTGCAATCACAAGTTAAGGTCTTCAGAAGTCATCTCTCACTTCAGTAGTCAGCCATGTTAGCTTATGACCTGCTCTTTTTCAGGACAGTCTCTTTAGACTTCAGCATTTTATGTTTGGAGCTAATCGAATATGGAGTTCTTTTGAAGAATACTATATGCAGATTGAATGTTCTGTGGAAGTTGAAAATGTCTGCTTTAAAATATTACAGTCCATTGGTACATTCTCAAAAGGAATGATCTCTAACAATGTATGTTTATACCGGTGGGTGAGGAGAACACACAGTTCTGGCCAGGGTCATTGGAAAAGTGTCAGAGTGGGAAGCAGACCGCAGAATAGATGGCCGCGGGCCCAGAACTTGACATTGTCCTGCGAGAGTGCGGCACGTGGAGCCAGGAAGGAGGCGGTGCAGGTCCAGGAGCCGCCGCATCTCCAGCGCTCCGTGCTCCTCGTCGCTCTTCCACGTGGAAGTTGCTCTCTCTCACGACACACTGATGAAAATGAATGCAGCTCCCCTGTCCAGTCCTCCTTAGAAAAAGGTTAGACACTAAACCAAAGGTGGGTTCTGCAGACCAAGTACCTCTGCGCTGAATTAGCTTAGACTCTGTCCAGTAATAGTCTTCCATCTCAGAGACAAAGCAACACAGTCTAAGTCTTCCACTGGGATGTGTAAATGCCAGGTTAGAAAAGAGAGCCAAGTCCCTAACCTCACGGTGGATTCCAGCAGTTCAATTCAGTCGCACACTCGTGTCTGACTTTGCGACCCCATGGACTGCAGCACACCAGGCCTCCCTGTCCATCACCAAATCCTGGAGCCTACTCAAACTCATGTCCATCGAGTTGGTAATGCCATCCAACCATCTCATCATCTGTTGTCCCCTTCTCCTCCAGCCTTCAATCTTTCCTAGCATCAGGGTCTTTTCCAATGAGTCAGTTCTTTGTATCAGTTGGCCCAAGTATTGGAGTTTCAGCGTCAGCATCAGTCCTTCCAGTGAATATTCAGCACTGATTTCCTTTATGATGAACTGGTTAGATCTCCTTGCAGTCCAAGGGACTCTCAAGAGTCTTCTCCAACACCACAGTTCAAAAGCATCAATTCTTCAGCACTCAGCTTTCTTTATGGTCCAACTCTCATATCCATACATGACTAATGGAAACACCATAGGTTTGACTAGATGGTCCTTCGTTGGTAAAGTAATGTCTCTGCTTTTTAATATGCTGTTTAGGTTGGTTGCCGGGAGCCAGCGTGAGGAACTCCACCCATGGCAAAGGTCATGAGGAAGGAGGCGTTGGCATATACAAAGGCGGGATCGAGCCTCAGGAAACCCCCTGTGCCCGAGCATCTGCCCCCAAAACCAGAGTCTACCTACTTTACTGTTTCATGCTCTCACCTACACCTCTGACTTTATGGGGGGCTGTTCCCCACCGGCTCTCTCGGAGAAGGAGTAAACTTGCAGCTCCAGTCAATAAAAATTCCTGGGCGTGACAAGGGTGTCTCAGGTCAAACCTCTCTGCTGGCAGACTAGCTTGTGTGACAGGATTATCCACACTCCTGCCATTACACACATGATTGTTTACTACCTCTCAACCATAAACAAAACAGAGAGTTAGGAGTCTTTTGAAAATCTTAATTCAGTTCAGTTCAGTTCAGTCGCTCAGTTGTGTCCGACTCTTTGCGACCCCATGAATCATAGCACGCCAGGCCTCCCTGTCCATCACCAACTCCCAGAGTTCACTCAGACTCATGTCCATCGAGTCAGTGATGCCATCCAGACATCTCATCCTCTGTCATCCCCTTCTCCTCCTGCCCCCAATCCCTCCCATCATCAGAGTCTTTTCCAATGAGTCAACTCTTCATATGAGGTGGCCAAAGTACTGGAGTTTCAGCTTCAGCATCATTCCCTCCAAAGAAATCCCAGGGTTGATCTCCTTCAGAAGGGACTGGTTGGATCTCCTTGCAGTCCAAGGGACTCTCAAGAGTCTTCTCCAACACCACAGTTCAAAAGCATCAGTTCTTCGGCGCTCAGCTTTCTTCACAGTCCAACTCTCACATCCATACATGACCACTGGAAAAACCATAGCTTGACTAGAAGGACCTTTGTTGGCAAAGTAATGTCTCTGCTTTTCAATATGCTATCTAGGTTGGTCATAACTTTTCTTCCAAGAAGTAAGCGTCTTTTAATTTCATGGCTGCAATCACCACCTGCTGTGATATTGGAGCCCCCCAAAATAAAGTCTGACACTGTTTCCACTGTTTCCGCATCTATTTCCCATGAAGTGGTGGGACCAGATGCCATGATCTTCGTTTTCTGAATGTTGAGCTTTAAGCCAACTTTTTCGCCCTCCTCTTTCACTTTCATCAAGAGGCTTTTTAGCTCCTCTTCACTTTCTGCCATAAGGGTGGTGTCATCTGCATATCTGAGGTTATTGATATTTCTCCCAGCAATCTTGATTCCAGCTTGTGTTTCTTCCAGTCCAGTGATTCTCATGATGCATATAAGTGCATAGAAGTTAAATAAGCAGGGTGACAATATACAGCCTTGACGTACTCCTTTTCCTATTTGGAACCAGTCTGTTGTTCCATGTCCAGTTCTAACTGTTGCTTCCTGGGCTGCATACATATTTTTCAAGAGGCAGGTCAGGTGGTCTGGTATTCCCATCTCTTTCAGAATTTTCCACAGTTTGTTGTGATCCACACGATCAAAGGCTTTGGCCTAGTCAATAAAGCAGAAATAGATGTTTTTCTGGAACTCTCTTGCTTTTTCCATGATCCAGCGGATGTTGGTAATTTGATCTCTAGTTCCCTCTGCTTTTTCTAAAAGCGGCTTGAACATCAGGAAGTTCACAGTTCACGTATTGGTGAAGCCTGGCTTGGAGAATTTTGAGCATTACTTTGCCAGAGTGTGAGATGAGTGCAGTTGTGCAGTAGTTTGAGCATTCTTTGGCATTGCTTTTCTTTGTAATTGGAAGGAAAACTGACCTTTTCCAGGCCTGTGGCCACTGCTGAGTTTTCCAAATTTGCTGGCATATTGAGTGCAGCACTTTCACAGCATCAACTTCCAAGATTTGAAATAGCTCAACTGGAATTCCATCACCTCCACTAGTTTGTTTGTAGTGATGCTTTCTAAGGCCCGCTTGACTTCACATTCCAGGATATCTGGCTCTAGGTGAGTGATTACACCATCGTAAATTATCTGGGTTGTGAAGATCTTTTTTGTACAGTTCTTCTGTGTATTCTTGCCACCTCTTCTTAATATCTTCTGCTTCTGTTAGGTCCATACCATTTCTGTCCTTTATCGAGCCCATCTTTGCATGAAATGTTCCCTTAGTATCTCTAATTTTCTTGAAGAGATCTCAAGTCTTTCCCATTCTGTTGTTTTCCTCTATTTCTTTGCATTGATCACTGAGGAAGGCTTTCTTATCTCTTCTTGCTATTCTTTGGAATTCTGCATTCAGATGCTTTTATCTTTCCTTTTCTCCTTTGATTTTTGCTTCTCTTCTTTTCACAGCTATTTGTAAGGCTTCCCCAGACAGCCATTTTGCTTTTTTGCATTTCTTTTCCATGGGGATGGTCTTGATCCCTGTCTCCTGTACAATGTCACGAACCTCATTCCATAGCTCATTAGGCACTCTATCTATCAGATCTAGTCCCTTAAATCTATTTCTCACTTCCACTGTATAATCATAAGGGATTTGATTTAGGTCATACCTGAATGGTCTAGCAGTTTTCCCAGCTTTCTTCAATTTCAGTCTGAATTTGGTAATAAGGAGTTCATGATCTGAGCCACAGTCAGCTCCTGGTCTTGTTTTTGTTGACTGTATAGAGCTTCTCCATCTTTGGCTGCAGAGAATATAATCAGACTAATTTCGGTGTTGACCATCTGGTGATGTCCATGTGTAGTATCTTCTTTTGTGTTGTTGGAAGAAGCTGTTTGCTATGACCAGTGAATTTTCTTGGCAAAACTCTATTAGTCTTTGCCCTGCTTCATTCCTCATTCCAAGGCCAAATTTGCCTGTTACTCCAGGTGTGTCTTGACTTCCTGCTTTTGCATTCCAGTCCCTTATAATGAAAAGGACATCTTTTTTGGGTATTAGTTCTAAAAGGTCTTGTAGGTCTTCATAGAACCGTTCAACTTCAGCTTCTTCAGTGTTACTGGTTGGGGCATAGACTTGGATTACTGTGATATTGAATGGTTTGCCTTGGAAACGAACAGAGATCATTCTGTGTTTTTGAGATTGCATTCAAGTACTGCATTTCGGACTCTTTTGCTGACCATGATGGCTACTCCATTTCTTCTGAGGGATTGCTGCCCGCCGTAGTAGATATAATTGTCATCTGAGTTAAATTCACCCATTCCAGTCCATTTTAGTTCACTAATTCCTAGAATGTCAACATTCACTCTTGCCATCTCCTGTTTGACCATTTCCAATTTGCCTTGATTCATGGACCTGACATTCCAAGTTCCTATGCCATATTGATCTTTACAGCATCGGACCTTGCTTCTATCACCAGTCACATCCACAGCTGGGTATTGTTTTTTGCTTTGGCTCCATCCCTTCATGCTTTCTGGAGTTGTTTCTCCACTGATCTCCAGTAGCATATTGGGCACCTACTGACCTGGGGAGTAGCTCTTTCAGTATCCTATCATTTTGCCTTTTCATACTATTCATGGGGTTCTCAAGGCAAGAATACTGAAGTGGTTGCCATTCCCTTCTCCAGTGGACCACATTCTGTCAGACCTCTCCACCATGACCCGCCTGTCTTGGGTTGCCCCGTGGCATGGCTTAGTTTCATTGAGTTAGACAAGGCTGTGGTCCTAGTGTGATTAGACTAGTTTTTCTGTGAGTATGGTTTCAGTGTGTCTGCCCTCTGATGCCCTCTTGCAACACCTACCAGCTTACTTGGGTTTCTCTTACCTTGGGCGTGGGGTATCTCTTCACGGCTGCTCCAGCAAAGCGCAGCTGCTGCTCCTTACCTTGGATGAGGGGTATCTCCTCCGCTGCCCTTCCTGACCTTCAATGTGGGATGGCTCCTCTAGGCCCTCCTGCGCCTGCACAGCCACCACTCCTTGGACGTGGGGTTGCTCCTCCTGGCCGCCACCCTGTGTTGGGCGTGGGGTTGCTCCTCCCAGTTACTGCCCTGGCCTCGGATTCGGGGTGCTCCTCTTGGCTGTTGCCCTTGACCTCGGGTGCATGGTAGCTCTTCCTGGCGCGCTGCCCCTGGCCTTGGGCATGGGGTTGCTCCTCCGGCTGTTGCCCCCGGCCTCAGGCACCGCCCCTGACCTCGACGCGGGGTAGCTCGTCTCAGCCACCACCCCTGACTCGGACGTGGGTAGCTCTCAGCCACGCTTAGTGCGACAGGTGCCACGGGCGCCTCCTGCACTTAGTGCTTAGTGTGCCGAAAATCTTAATTAGCATAGGGCTTTTCTTATTGTTGAGTCAATGATTGCCACCAGGCCTCCATATCCTTAGGCACCTGGGAATATATTAATGTGTTTGGAAATATGGAAAAGGAAATAGAGTAGTTTTTGATGTTAGCAATACTAGACTTTTTTGAGTTAATGAATTTTCTCTTTGTTATAGATCATGGTTCATTTCAGTTCAGTTCAGTCGCTCAGTCATGTCCGACTCTTTGCGACGCC
>NW_017196210.1:0-8590 GCF_001704415.2 Capra hircus
ATATATATTTTTTATTTTATAATTATATTTATATATTTTATTGAATTATTCAGGAAAGTTACATTTTAGTATAAAGGATAGGCCCCCTTATAATGATGTTTGCGCTAACGATTAATCATAAATTGTAAAGCGATATGGTAAGTTGGTCTACTTTTATAAGGTGTTGAAGTATATTATTGAGATTAGTTCCTGAAATTCAACATTCACTTTAAAGTTATAAATTTGCCCAAGAAGATGCAACTGGGTGTGTGGTTAACTTAGAATTCCAACTTAATCTTCTTTGACTCCAAAGTCCATGTTTCTAAAAGCTGTACAACAGTGCTTTTGTAAAAAATACTCATCCTTTACATGTGATGTCACCTAATGATCAGTAGTGTTGGGTTTTTTGTCATTATTTTTTTAACTAGAAGAGATTAAAATGAACGTGGACAAAGCTATGATTCTAGAGCCATGTAGACTTGTAGTCATAGGTTTTTCAGCTGTCATTGCGTCTCGTTGACACTCAGGGTCTTTGTCTGTAAGATAAGGGTGTTTATAACTACTGCAGAGTTCTGGAGATAATCAAATAGCCCATTTTGTGTTCTTTAACTAATATGTAGTATGTTTATCCTTAGGTGGCAGTTTGTATAAAGGAAGCAACTGGGACTTGTGGCCGCACCCTCTAAGAATAAAAAAGTGTTAAAAATATGGAACGACGTGTATGTTACGTGAAGAAGAACAAGAGCCAGAAGTAAGGAAAAGGGAGGGAGAAACCAAACAAGTAGGTGATGATGATGATGATGAACTGATCTTGGTTGGAGTGGAAGATGCAAATGAAGATGCTGACGTGATCTTTGTTGGGATGACCTCAGCTTCAAAACCAGTCATTTCAAACATACTGAACAGAGATACCCCAGGTTCTTGTTCAAGGAGAAAAAGGTATGGTCACTTCAGGAAAGGTAACGCTCACAAATTACAGCCCGTTAGTCATGTGACTCCTACCTCAGAAGCGAAGACTGTCTTGCCAGTTTCTGACTCCGAATCAAGATCAACAGATAGTCCTATTATTATTGAACCTCCGTCTCAAGCTGATTTGAAAAATATTTCACCACAGATAGTGCCTAATTGCTTTTCAAAGGAGTTATGTTCTTCTTTGATTACCTTCACAAGTTCATGTCAGCATCCAGTAGAAAGAGCAGTTTCTGCAGGAGATATGAATAAAAGTCCTCATGTATCAAAGCGACTTTCCGCTTGTGAAACAAATAGCAGAAATCCCAGAAGGCCTAAGCTCAGTGATGGCATTATAGGGGAACATTCTTTAGGTTTCTCCCCTTCAGGTATTTTTCATAGAGTGGCCCACTCAGCAAAGCACACCAGACCGTGTCCATACCTCACTAAGCCACGCTCAGAATGGAGAACCTTGTCGACACCTTTCCCAAAGGACAGTGTTCATTGCAAGCCTGTAAGACCTTTAGGGGAAAATGGACTGACAAAAACTGATTTTCCAAGTTTAGCAAGTCCAAACAAGATTGTTGATCCCACAGAAGGAAATCTGATTGTGTTACTTCGTGACTTCTACTATGGAGAGCATATAGGAGTTGGGCAGCCAGAACCGAAGACCCACACAGCCTTTAAATGCCTCAGCTGCTTGAAAGTTCTAAAAAATGTCAAGTTTATGAATCACATGAAGCACCATTTGGAACTTGAGAGGCAGAGAGGTGACAGCTGGAAAAACCACACCACCTGCCAGCACTGCCTCCTGCCAGTTTCCTACTCCCTTCCAGCTGCAGTGTCACATTGAAAGTGTCCACACTCCCCAGGGGCCCTCCGCAGTCTGTCAAATCTGTGAGTTGTCCTTTGAGACAGATCAGGTTCTCTTAGAGCACATGAAAGACAATCATAAGCCTGGGGAAATGCCCTATGTATGCCCAGGTTTTGCAGTTACAGATCATCATTTTTTGCAGATGTGGATGCACATTTCCGAGCATGCCATGGTAACACTAAGAATTTACTTTGCCCGTTTTGTCTCAAAATTTTTAAAACTGCAACAGCATACAGACGTCATCATAGAGGGCACTGGGAAAAGAGTTTTCACCAGTGTTCCAAATGTCGGCTACAGTTTTTAACTTTCAAAGAGAAAAGGGAACACAAGACCCGGTGTCATCAAATGTTTAAGAAGCCTAAGCAGCTAGAAGGATTGTCTCCTGAAACAAAAGTTGTTATTCAGGTATCACTGGAACCCCTTCAAGCAGGATTGGTGGAAATAGCATCCATTACTGTGAACACATCTGATTTTGAATCATCACCCCCCAAATCTAAAAGTAGGAGGTCAAAAAAAGAAAACAAAAGTTAATTCTGCTTTTCAGTAAGTCTGAAGCAAGTATTTCAGTCAAAGTTAAAAAACCCCATTAAAAACAAAAGGATCGAATTATAGCATTATTCAGTAATATCAAATATAGGGAAAGCGATGGATAATTTATGTGATTTTGTTTTAAATACAGGAAGTACAATTTTGTTTGATCTGCATGAGATGTTATTTAAAAATCTATTTGTTTTTCATATAATTGTCTTAACATGTAAAAAGAATGTGTGCATGTAGGAAAAGTAACAACCTATTTTTGTATTTGATGTTACTTGTCAGTTTGAAAGCTCTACTATACATGTAATCTGTAGAGTGTTTTAGCAACGTAATTTTCAACTGTTTTCATGCCTTGAAGATCTCAGTATCAGCTATATAGCCAGATGTGAATGTCACTCTCTGAAGTGCCTCTTGGGCTGATCTAAGATAACCTGGCTCTGAAAGCGTGCAGTGGAGAAGTTGATGGAGAAGCTCTGATGTGAGTTTGGACCAGACACGGGATTTAATCAGTGAAGAGCTGTGGCTTCTTGTCCCAGCTGAGGAAGAGGCATACATTCACTGCAGGCATAGAGCCAAGGTAGAAGGAACACTGTCTCAGAGTGCTTTTACCTAGCCCAGGGATATCTCAAGGAAGCCAGCCGTTAAAATGCCTGTGTTTGGTGAGAGAGGCTTGCAAGCATCAAGCAGGCCCTGTGTATCATTGACTGCAGTTGGAGAAGCAGAGATAGTTAATAGAATGAGTCCTGGTGCCTGTGGACCTCCTGTTGAGTGATCAAAAGGGGAATTTGATTCATTCCATCCCCTTTGCCATTTGGCTGGCCTGTAGTCACAATGAGGTAGGCATATCTGTGTCAGACACAGTAGAACAGCAAATTAAACTTCCCAAAGGAAAAAGAGCCTTGACGTCCACTTTGATTTGTGCTGGACCCATAGTTTTAACTTGAAAGGATCAAACATAGGGAATCTGTTCAGCTTTTGAATTGGGCTCAATTGAGGTCTCTTACCCTTAAGCTACAATGGAGTTGTCCAAGAATAGTAAATAGAGTGGATAAAAATAGTCCAGGGTGATTAAACCCTTTTTAGAAGTCGTCCTTACCTTTTCCAGTTACATGTGTCTTACCCTAGTTGAACACGTGAAAATTTCAGTTTTGTATCTTATCTTGCCTTGGACACAAATGTAGTACAGTTAACAGCTAATTCTGTGTGTGTGTAATTTCCCATTGTATCAAACTAATTGAGTTTCAGTCTTTCTTGACACAGTCTGATGTGCAAGAATTGTCTCATGTATTTCAGTAATTTTCAGGTCATAGAGTTTTCCTTCCTCTAATCTATCTTACCAACTAATCTGTGATTATGCTTGTGGAAACCTTTTTTCTTGCGGTCTCCAAGGGCTGTTTCACAGACCTGTGGGGTTCCCTCTTAAGTATTGGTTCCTGAACATCAGCACACTTGGCTGCCTCTGTAAGTTCTTGGAGTTGCGTCTCCTCCTGGAGTTAAATGTTACCCTTTTCCACCTCTGGCACAGATACCTAGCAATCTCTGTGCACCATTCAAGGAAGCTGGGATCCTGTCTGTAGACCTTGCCAGGAGAAAACTCTCCGTTTCCTCTTCCTTTCTCCTCCTCTTTGTCTCTCCCCACTCTCCCCCCTCCTCAATTTATCTAAGTCCTCTAAGCTTTCACGAAATGCTGGAAGGTGCTAATCACCAAGGGGTTAGCATCGCTCTCAGAACTGAAGAGGAAGGACTACAGATGTTTAAGTTGTAGTGAATCTATTGTCTCCATTTTAGGTAATTTCCTGAGTGTAAATTCAAATTCAAATAAATTGTGTTTATTTCCTCAAAGCTTGATTGATTTATTTGCACTTTGAATATTTTACTAGGCCTTTCCAGTTAGTTTACTTGGGCCAAAGCTCTTTGCTGAGTGTCAGCTTAAACCACTTTTAGTTGTATAAAGAGTGTGTGTGTGTTTCTGGTCTCAGGTGAAAACTCTATGCATAAATAAATATGCAGACTATTGTATTCTTATCTCCTTTCTTCGATTTCTATATTAAAAAACACGAAATGTTTTCATTATGTGTTTTTATTGTTGCTTAGTATTATCAACACTGTTACTGTTAGTTGCTGTGATGTATGCTCCTAAGGAGTACAAGTTGTATTTATTGCCGGATTAAAAGGTTCCAGCAATATGGTCCCTGACTGCTTCCTCTCTTCCATTCTCTGTCCTTCTACTCTACTATATTCCCCACTAATGTTCTCCTTTTGACAACACTGGCCTTGGTTTTCCTCCATCAAATTCCATTTCTTCCCGATCCAAAGACTGCAAGTGCTGTTCTTCTGGAAATGCTCTTCCCGTAGGCCTGCATGGCTTGCTACCTCCCTTGTTTGAGCTTCACCAATGCTGTTCAAATAACACAATCAAATCTTCAACCCCCTCTCTTTCCTCCTCCTCCTTAAAGGCACTTGAAGTCTCTATCCTCTTCTTCCCTCTCCAGCCTAAATTTCCTAAATTTTCACACACACACACACACAAAAAGAAGAGATAATAAACATCAGGGCTTTGCTTCTTAGAATTAACTTGAGTCAGTTTCTGTGCCTGCAAAAAAAGATAGTTAATAGTGAGTTGAGTTTTTTCAGGAGCTTCCTCTGTTTTTCTATTGATAACCTCTATATTTTGTTCACACAATGACACTTTGTTTTCTTTACAAAATATATTAAATATCTGTCAAGATTACTATTTTGTTACTGCCTTTTGTGAATTTCCCTGTCTGCTTTGCTTGTTCTTTCAAGTAAAATTTATCATTTTATTGATGTTGCCAAAACATTGTAAGTAAAATTAGTATGTGTAGACATAATTTTTTAAAAATTATTTCTGCTGTCTGTCTTTTTACAAATAACATGGCATATTTTTATTTCTTTACATAATCGTATTGTGTTGGCCAGTTCTAAACTTCTAAACAGTGATGTGTAAATGGGCTTTCTTGTTCTGAGTAACATCAAAAGCAATGAATATCTGGCTGAATCAATTTCCGTTTCTGTTTTTAGATCTTGAAGAGAATTGTTTTATTGGATGGTTTACAACATTTGTTGAGACATTTGCTTTTCTTTCCTTCTCCTTTCCTTTCTTTGTCTTGCTTTCTTCCCTTGTCTCTCTTCCTCTTTCTTTCCTTTCCTTTCTTTCCCCAGGTTTTTGCTTGATTGGACCTTTCCTGAAACAAAAGTGATTCCACTCAGAGTTGAATATTATCCTCTCATAATCCCATTTTATTTCTCATTTGTAGTATTGGAATTAACCTCCTTGTCCCCTTACTAGATTTGCCACAGTTGTATCAATGTTCTGATTTTCTTTCTCCAAGAAGCAGCTCTTGTTTTATTATCCCAACAAGTTTTATTTTTGTTGTTTTCTATTTTTGTTTCAATTCATATATGCTTTCTACATTCTTTAGGATTTTTTTCTTTATAACTTTGTATTTTAGAAACTTTGTTTACATTTTTTTTCTGTAAATAGATTTACAGTGTTGAGTTTCAGATGTATAGAGGAGTGATTTAGTTATGCAGATACGTGTCTATTCTTTTGTAGGTTCTTTTCCATTATAGGTTATTACATGATACTGAGTATTTCTATTTCTTTTTTTTCATAGATGGTTTAGGGATTGAGCTATCTTATTTAGCAATTTTGTCTGAATCCCAAATATTTTTATGTATACATGTTTTCTAATTAAAATTCCCAATGTCTACGATTTTTGGCAAGTTGATTCCATAGATTTCACTATTTTCAGGCTGAATGTTTTCATTTATAGTTTACTGAGAAGTTTTCCTTGGAGCTCTGAGAGTATGTGTGTATATACAGTGACATGTCTATATACACATCCTTTTCAGATTACTACATGTTTTCAGATATGTAAATGTATTTTCAAAGATATTTTCTGTTTGTTATGGTAAAACATGAAATGTTTTAATTCTGGAAATTTGTTCCCCCAAATGAATATAGTATACAGAGTAACGGTACAAAACTATATTCCTTTGAGAATAATCCTTACTAACAGTGTTAGGCAGGTGGTCGGCTCAATGAGGTGAATAACAGCGCTGGGGACCTGATCATGTTTCTTGTTTTCTTGAAGAACATTCCTTAACCGAATAAGGAAAGATTTCTATATGCGATAGCATAAGGAAGGCGTTGCATGAGCTCATTCTGCCTGTCCGGTCAGGTATTGCAAGTACCCTGTAACTGAGACAAACAGCTGACTGTATATAAACCGCCATACTGCTTTGTTTGGGCCTCTCGTCTGATTCCACTGCGTCGGATGAGGCTTGAGCCCTAGCATGCTAGAAATAAAAAATTCCCTTCTTACCTTTGCATTACCATGGGTGGACTTGTTCCCTCTCTCGGTTGGTTTAAGAGATACGGGCTCGGTGCCTAACCAGCCTACCGGGCAGGACACCTCTCCTGGTAGAAGGGAATAATCTCATTAGGAGTTGAGAGCTCTGAGCACTGGTGCTAGCAGGGCAGAGGCCTAGATTAAGTCGGGGCCCAGTATCATACTGGGGAGGCATCTAGGTGTAAGGTGAAGAGGCAAGCCCAGCGTAATGCCGGGTCCCGGTAGCGAACCGGGAGGGCAGCTGGCACTGAGGACGTCCTGACGGTAAGACACTTGCAAGTAGAGAAGGGTCTCTAGTGCTATAAAGGAGACTGAAAGTAATATTGAGAGTTGGAATCTGTTTGTTGTGTCGTTTCTGTGACTCTGTGTGCTGGCACTGTCCGTGTGAGTCTTGTTGTCATTGTCCGTGTTCTCTGTACCCATGGGCAATCTACTTCTACTCCGCTGTCTCTGATGACTGACCATTTTTCTGATTTTAAGTCTAGAGCTCAGAATCTTTCGTTACTGGTGAAGAAGAGCAAATTGGTGACTTTCTGTTCTGCCGAGTGGCCCACCTTTGATGTCGGATGGCCGACAAGAGGGAACCTTCAATCCCCAAATTAATCCAGGCAGTTAAAGAGAGGGTGCTTACCCCTAGTCCTGCCAGGCACCACAGACCAGACTCCCTACATTCTGGTCTGGCAGGATCTACGTGAGAAAGCCCGCCGAGAATGGCTTAAACCCTTTGTTCTCGCTCCTTCTAAACGTCCTAAACCTCCCTGTCCCTCTTCCACCGACTCCAACCTCGCTAAACCCACAGGTACTAGTCATGAAAGCTTCTAAGAAAGAAAAGAAAAACAGGATGAAAAACTGACCTAAGCCGGTGTTCCAGGAATCTTCTTCTCTGTATCTTAATCTGATTGACCTGGGAAACCGAGTTGTTCCACCCTGTACGCGGATCCACATCCCTCCTTGCTTCCACAGGTTTCCACAAGTTTCATCGGGAGAAGCCGGGAGGAGGGCCGAGCCCTCGGCTCCTCCTAGGGAAGGGGGCCCCGCCCAGGGAACTCGGGAAGAGCAAGGGAAATGGCCAGCGCAGCGGAAGAAGAAGGCCCGGAAATTCCCTCCTCCACTGTTCACGCGTTTCCGGTCCAGGCAGGGCCAGCCAGAGAGGGCAGGGAATGGACATATCAGTATTGGCCCTTTGCCTACTAGTGATTTGTACAATTGGAAGACTCAAACTCCCTCTTTCTCTGAGAAACCGCAGGGTCTTATTTGATGTTTTAGAATCTATCCTCTTTACTCACAATCCCACTTGGGATGATTGTCAGCAACTGTTACAGGTACTTTTTACTACAGAAGAGCGTGAACGGATGCCTTTCAGAAGCCCGGAAAAATGTACCAGGGTGGGTGGGAGGCCCACAATACAGCCTCACCTCATTGAAGAGGGTTCCCCTTTGGTGCGACCCAACTGCGACTTCAGACGCGCTGAAGGTAGGGAGCATCTCCGAGTGTACCGTCAGACTCTCATGGCTGGCCTTAGAGCGGCCGCCAGAAAGCCAACTAATTTGGCCAAGGTAAATTCAGTGAGGCAAGAGCCAAATGAGAGCCTGGCAGCCTTCCTTGAAAGGATAATGGAAGCTTTTAGACAGTATACTCCTATGGACCCACAGGCAGATGAGTCTCGAGCAGCAGTTATGCTAGCATTTGTGAATCAGGCAGCCCCAATATTAGGAGAAAGTTACAAAAGAGAGAGAGGTTGGGTGAACAGTCCCTGCAAGATCTAGTGAGGGCAGCAGAGAGAGTTTCAATCATAGAGAGACCCCAGAGGAGAGAGAGGAGAGAGAGGATCGCATTAGAAGGGAAGAAAGAGAATTTAGAGCTGAAGAAAACCGTA
>NW_017196211.1:0-8590 GCF_001704415.2 Capra hircus
AACAGGCGCCCTGTGGGCCCTAGGTCCTGGATGCAGTTTCACACATAGAATGTGTCCCCATAGGAGCCAAGAATTTTCCTGACAGACCTAGGCTCACTAGAGCTCTCCTACAGAGCAAAGGGGATGGGACAGATGTGTGGCTGTGGCTCTGCCTTTCCCTGGGAGTGTGGAGCCGCTCCCTATGGCCCCGGGCTCCAGGGGAAGTTGCCCCTGAATAATGACCTCCAAGAAGCTCTTTTCCAACTGGCTGAGACGTGGAGTTCTCAGGATGCAGGGAAAGCGAGTGTCTTCGGGGAAGCAAAGGCAGTCACCTGCTTATCATGACTTACTAGAATAGTAGGTACCTTCTCCGGTTGGGCAGAGGCCTTCCCTACCTGATCTGAAAAAGAAAATGAAGTAGCTCGCTGATTTGAGAATAATTCCCAGACTTGGTTTCCAACCAGTATAGAATCCGACAATGGCCCTGTCTTTGTAGCCGCGTTAATTAACAGGTATGTGAAGCTCTAAATATCAGTGGAAATTACATACAGCATATAGTCCCCAGTGTTCTGGAATGGTGGAAAGAAAACCAAACTCTAGAAAAGACACTTTCAAAATGGATCATAGAGACTGACTGTATATGGATGGGCTTGCTTCCGGCAGACTTACTCATATTACGGGTAACCGCACGTTCCCACAGTTGTTGTCCTTATGAAATTTCTATGGGAGACCCCCTCCCAAGTGAGGCAGGTGTTAGCAGATTTGCCACAAGTAAGGGGGTGGGATTTCACAGCAGATGGAACAATTAGGTAAGGTAATAAATCAGGTAACTAAGTTTGTATAAAAAAGAATCTCATTCCCCTTGAGGAACAGATTCATGAATTTGTGCTCAGTGATCAGGTGTGGCTCAATGACTGGAAACACAATTCCTTGGCCTGACATCGGAAAGGTCCTTATACTGTTGTTTTAGCCACAATTCTGAAAAGAGATGGAATACCAGACCACCTAACCTGCCTCTTGAGAAATCTGGATGAAGGTCAGGAAGCAACAGTTAGAGCAGACATGGAACAACAGACTGGTTCCAAAAAGGAAAAGGAGTATGTCAACGCTGTATATTGTCACCCTGTTTATTTAACTTCTATGCAGAATACATCATGAAAAATGCTGGGATGGAAATACATAAGCTGGAATCAAGATTGCCGGTAGAAATATCAATCAACTTAGATATGCAGATGACACCACCATTATGGCAGAACGTGAAGAGGAACGGGTATGTCGGGGAACTTCTTGAGTTGCAGCAAGGGTGTGAAGGACCCTTTGGAAGTTCCAGAGGTTAGGTTGGTTAGTCTCGAGATGCCTCAGCAGAAATGGGCCTCATGTCGCCTGGAATGGAGAGGCTCCTGGATATTCCCGAGTTTCAGCAGGTGCTCTCGAGTTACGACGGGGATTCAGGGAACCGCTCTGGCGGCCGCAGGAAAGGCCAGTTATCATGCGTGTTGCGAGGTGGCCTCTCGTGATTCCTCTCCCGTCGATGCCGGGGCCTAAGACCTTGTGTGGAGTTGGGGCCGGAAGCTGAGGATTCCTCTCCAGTGCTGACATGGATTTTGGGGTACTTCTGGAGTCTCCTCAAAGGAGTCAGGACTCGTCTTGAGTGGGGCATGAGCGTGCCCTTTCCTCCCATGCTGTAGCAGCAGTGTCACGCTTCCCCTTGCGTGGACCAAGGGATCTGTGGCTTTCCCTCGAGTCTTTCCACGAGGCTTTCCCACAGGGCTGTCCCACGTGTCACGGTGGTGTGAGTCGATCCTCGGCGTGAAAGCCGAGGCAGTGCAGGGAAAACAGGTTGCTGTGGAACCGGACTGAGATATCTGGGGGAGTCTTGGAATGGTGGCACGACCCTGCAGTTCCTCTCTCCTTTCCTTTGGAGAGCGCCTCCTCTTGAGATGCGATGGGAATGCCGGGAATTCTTTCCCGACCAAGCAGGGAAAGGATCCGTCCTCTCGAGCTACGAGCCGGAAACGGAGTTCCTCTGCATGTGGCCGGGACCCTCGTGGCTTCCTCTTGAGTGGAGACGGGTATGTCGGGGAACTTCTTGAGTTGCAGCATGGCTGTGAAAGACTCTTTGGAAGTTCCAGAGGTCAAGTGTGATTAGCCTCGAGACACCTCAGTGGAAACGGGCCTCATCTCGCCTGCAGGGGAGAACCTCCTGGATTTTACCGAGTTGGGGCAGGTGCTCTTGACTTACGACGGGGACCTCATGTACCTGCTCTGGTGACCTCAGGAAAGGCCAGTCCCCATGCGAGTTGCTAGAGGGCCTGTCGCTGTTCCTCTCCGTCGATGCCAGGGCCTAAACCTTGTGTGGAGTCGGGGCCGAACCTGAGGATTCCTCTCCGGGCTGACATGCATCTTGGGGTACTTCTGGAGTCTCCCCAGGGGAGTCAGTCCTCGTTCCGAGTGGGGGCATGCACGTGCGCTTTCTCCCGAGCTGTAGCAGCAGTGTCACGCTTCCCGTTCGCGTGATCAAGGATCTGTGGCTTTCCCTCGAGGCTGTCCCACAAGGCTTTCTGACAGGGCTGTCCCAAGTGCCACCGTGGTGTGAGTCGATCCTCGGCTTGAAAGTCGCAGCAATCGAGGGAAAACAGTTTTCCCTGGAATGGACTGAGACATCTGCGGTACTCTCGGAATGTGGCAAGACCTGGGAGTTCTCTCGCCTTTCCTGTGGACAGTGCCTCCTCTTGAGATGCGACGGGAACGCCGGGAATTCTTCCCGAACAAGCAGGGAAGGATCCCTCCTCTGGAGCTAGTAGGAGGAAACTGGGCTCCTCTGGATGTGGGCGGGACTACCGTGCTTCCTCTCGAGTGGAGACGGGTATGTCCGGGAACTTCTTGAGTTGCAGCAAGGGTGTGAAGGAGCCTCTGGAAGTTCAAGAGGTTAGGTGTGATTAGCTGGGGACGCCTCAGAGGAAATGGGCCTCATGTCGCCTGGAGGGAGAACCTCCTGGATTTCCTCGAGTTGCGGCAGGTGCTCTCGAATTCTGACGGGGACCACTGGGACCCGCTCTAATGGCCTCAGGAAAGCCAGTCCCCTTGCTAGTTGCTCGGGGCCTCTCGGGATTACTCTCCGTCGATGCCGGGGCCTAAGACCTTGTGTGGAGTCGGTGCGAAACCTCAGGATTCCTCTCCAGTGCTGACATGGATCTTGGGGTATTTCTCGAGTCTCCCCAGAGGAGTCAGTCCTCATCTCGTGTGGGCCATGCACGTGCGCTTTCCTCCCGAGCTGGAGCAGCAGTGTGACGCTTCCCTTCGCGTGTATCAAGGATCTGAGCTTTCCCTCGAGGCTCTCCCTCGAGGGTTTCCACAGGCTGTCCCACTTGCCACCGTGGTGTGAGTCGATCTCCGGCTTGAAAGTCGAGGCAGTGCAGGGAAAACAGGTTTCCATGGAATGGACTGAGACATCTGGTGGAATCTGGGAATGGTGGAACGACCCTGGAGTTCCTCTCGCCTTTCCTGTGGAGAGCGCCTCCTCTTGAGATGCACGGGAATGCGGGATTTCTTTCCCGACCACGCAGGGAAAGGATACTACCTCTCGAGCTAGAAGCGGAAACGGGGCTCCTCTGGATGTGGGCGGGACTCTCCTGCTTCCTCTCGAGTGGAGACAGGTATGTCGGGGAAATTCTTGAGTTGCAGCCAGGGTGTAAAGTTCCCTTTGGAGTTCCAGAGGTTAGGTGTGATTAGCCTCGAGACACCTCAGCGGAAATGGGCCTCATCTCGCCTGAAGGGGAGAACTCCTGGATTTTCTATAGTTGCGGCAGGTGCTCTCGACTTACGACGGGGATCTCAGGTACCCGCTCTGGTGGCCTCAGGAAAGGCCAGTCCCATGCGAGTTGCTCGGGGCCTCTCGGATTATTCTCCCGTCGACGCTGGGCCTAAGACCTTGTGTGGAGTCAGTGCTGGAACCTGAGGATTCCTCTCCAGTGCTGACATGGATCTTGGGGTACGTCTGGAGTCTCGTCTCGAGTGGGGCATGCACGTGCGCTTTCCTCCGAGCTGCAGCAGCAGTGTCACGCACCTTCACGTAGATCAAGGGATCTGCGGCTTTCCCTCGAGGCTTTCCCACGAGGCTGACCCATGAGGCTTTTCCACAGGGCTGCCCCACGTGCCACCGTGGGTGTGAGTTTGATCCTCGACTTGAAAGTCGAGGCAGTGCAGGGAAACAGATTTCCCTGGAATGGACTTAGACATCTGGGGGATTCTGGGAATGGTGGAATGACCCCTGGAGTTCCTCTCGCCTTTCCTGTGGAGAGCGCCTCCTCTTGAGATGCGACGGGAACGCCAGGAATTCTTTCGCGAGCAAGTAGGGAAAGGATCCCTCCTCTCGAGGTTGGGGGCGGAAACGGGGCTCCTCTGGATGTGGGCGGGACTCTCGTGCTTCCTCTCGAGTGGAGACGAGTATGTCGGGGAACTTCTTGAGTTGCAGCAAGGGTGTGAAGGACCCTTTGGAAGTTCCAGATGTTAGATGTGATTAGCCTCGAGACGCCACAGTGGAAATGGGCCTCATCTCGCCTGGGGGGAGAACCTCCTGGATTTTCTCGAGTTGCAGCAGGTGCACTCGACTTATGACGGGGACTTCAGGGACCCGCTCTGGTGGCCTCAGGAAACGCCAGTCCCCATGCGAGTTGCTCGGGGGTCTCTAGGGATTCCGCTCCCTTCGAAGCCGGGGCCTAAGATCTAGTGTGGAGTTGGTGCTGGAACCTAAGGATTCCACCATAGTGCTGACATGGATCTTGGGGTACTTCTGGAGTCTCCCCAGGGGAGTCAGTCCTCGTCTCGAGTGGGGGCATGCACGTGCCCTTTCCTCCCGAGCTGTAGCAGCAGTGTCATGCTTCCCTTCGCGTGTGATCAAGGGATCTGTGTCTTTCCCTCGAGGCTTTCCTACGAGGCTTTCCCACGAGGCTTTCCCACAGGGCTGTCCCACGTGCCACCGTGGTGTGAGTCGATCCTCGGCTCGAAAGTCTAGGCAGTGCAGGGAAAACAGGTTTCCCTGGAATGGAACTGAGACATCTGGGGGACTCTGGGTATGGTGGCACGACCATGCAGTTCCTCTCGCCTTTCCTGTGGAGAGCGCCTCCTCTTGAGATGCGACGGGAACGCCGGGAATTCTTTCCCGACCACGCAGGGAATGGATCCCTCCTCTCGAGCATGGGGGCGGAAACGGGGCTCCTCTGGATGTGGGCGGGACTCTCGTGCTTCCTCTCGAGTGGAGACGGGTAGGTGGGGGAACTTCTTGAGTTGCAGCAAGGGTGTGAAGGACCCTTTGGAAGTTCCAGATGTTAGATGTGTTTAGCCTCGAGACGCTTCAGCGGAAATGGGACACATCTCGCCTGGATGGAAAACCTCCTGGATTTTCTCGACTTGCGGCAGGTGTTCTCGACTTACGACGGGGACCTCAGGGACCCGCTCTGGTGGCCTCAGGAAAGGACCAGTGCCCAGGCAAGTTGCTCGGGGGCCTCTCGGGATTCCTCTCCCGTCGATGCCGGGGCCTGAAGATCTTGTGTGGAGTCGGTGCTGGAACCTGAGGATTCCTCTCCAGTGCTGACATGGATATTGGGGTACTTCTGGAGTCTCCCCAGGGGAGTCAGTCCTCGTCTCGAGTGGGGGCATGCACGTGCGCTTTCCTCCCGAGCTGTAGCAGCAGTGTCGCTCTTCCCTTCGCGTGGATCAAGGGATCTGTGGCTTTCCCTCGAGGCTTTCCCACTAGGCTTTCCCATAGGGCTGTCCCACGTGCCACCCTTGTGTGAGAAGATCCTCGGCTTGAAAGTCGAGGCAGTGCAGGGAAAACAGGTTTCCCTGGAATGGACTGAGACATCTGGTGGACTCTGGGAATTTGGCACGACCCTGGAGTTCCTCTCACCTTTCCTGTGGGAGCGCCTCCTCTTTGATGCGACGGGAACACTGGGAATTCTTTCCCGACCACGCAGGGAAAGGATCCCTCCTCTCGATCTAGGAGGCGGAAACGGGGCTCCTCTGGATGTGGGCGGGACTCTCGTGCTTCCTCTCGAGTGGAGACGGGTATGTCGGGGAACTTCTTGAGTTGCAGGAAGGGTGTGAAGGACACTTTGGAAGTTCCAGAGGTTAGGTGTGATTAGCCTCAGGTCGCCTCACCGGAAATGGGCCTCATCTCGCCAGGAGGGGAGAACCTCCTGGATTTTCTCGAGGTACGGCAGGTGCTCTCGACTTACGACGGGGACCTCAGGACCCCGCTCTGGTGGCCTCAGGAAAGGCCAGTCCCCATGTCGAGTTGATCGGGGACCTCTCGGGATTCCTCTCCCCGGCGATGCTGGGTCCTAAGACCTTGTGTGGAGTCGGTGCCAGAACCTGAGGACTCCTCTCCAGTGCTGACATGGATCTTGGGTACTTCTGGAGTCTCCCCAGGGGAGTCAGTCCTACGTCTTGATTGGGGGTATGCACGTGCGGCTTTACTCCCGAGCTGTAGCAGCAGTGTCGTGCTTCCCTTCGCGTGGATCAAGGGGTCTGTGGCTTTCCCTCGAGACTTTCACACGGGCTTTCCCGACCGACAGGGCTGTCCCACGTGTCCACCGTGGTGTGAGTCGATCCTCGGCTTGAAAGTCGAGGCAGTGCAGGGAAAACAGATTTCCCTGAATGGACTGAGACATCTGGGGGACTCTGGGAATGGTGGCACGACCCTGGAGTTCCTCTCGCCTTTCCTGTGGAGAGCGCCTCCTCTTGAGATGGGATGGGAACGCCGGGAATTCTTTTCCTGACCACGCAGGGAAACGATCCCGTACCTCCTCGAGCTAGGAGGCGGAAACGGGGCTCCTCTGGATGTGGGGCGGGACTCTCGTGCTTCCTCTCGAGTGGAGACGGGTATGTCGGGGAATTTCTTGAGTTGCAGCAAGGGTGTGAAGGACCCTTTGGAAGTTCCTAGAGTTTAGAGTGATTAGCCTCGGAAACGCCTCAGTTCGAAATAGGCCTCATCTCGCCTGGAGCGGAGAACCTCCTGGATTTTCTCCGAGTTGCAGGCAGGTGTTCTGGACTTACGACGGGGACCTCAGGGACCCGCTCTGGTGGCCTCAGGAAAGGCCTGTTCCCAATGAGAGTTGCTCGGGGGCCTCTCAGGATTTCCTCTCCCATCGATGCCGGGGCCTAAGACCTTGTGTGGAGACGGTGTCCGGAACCTTGAGGATTCCTCTCCAGTGCTGACATGATCTTGGGGGTACTTCCTGGAGTTGTCCAGGGGAGTCAAGTCCTCGTCTCCGAGTGGGGACATGCATGTGCGCTTTCCTCCCCGAGCTGTAGCAGCAGTGTCACGCTTCCCTTGGCGTGGATCAAGGGATCTGTGGCTTTCCCTCGAGGCTTTCCCACGAGGCTTTCCCACGAGGCTTTCCCACGAGGCTTTCCCACAGGGCTGTCCCACGTGCCACCGTGGTGTGAGTCGATCCTCGGCTTGAAGCCCAAGGAAGGGCAGGGAAACCAGGTTTCCCTGGAATGGACTGAGACATCTGGGGGACTCTGGATGGTGGCACGACCCTGGAGTTCCTCTCGCCTTTCCTGTGGAGATCGCCTCTCTCGAGATGCGAAGGGAACTCCGGGAATTCTTTCCCGAGCGGAGGGAAAGGATACCTCCTCTCGAGCTAGGAGGCGGAATCGGAGCTCCTTTGTATGTGGGCTGAACTCTCGTGCTTCCTCTCGAGTGGAGACGGGGATGTGGGGGAACTTCTTGAGTTGCAGCAAGGGTGTGAAGGACCCTTTGGAAGTTCAGAGTTTAGGTGTGATTAGACTCGAGACGCCTCAGTGAAAATCGGCCTCAAATCGCCTGGCGGGAGAACCTCCTGGATTTTCTCGAGTTGCGGCAGGTGTTCTGGACTTACGATGGGGACGACAGGGACCCGCTCTGGTGGCCTCAGGAAAGGCCTGTTCCCATGCGAGTTGCTCGGGGCCTCTCAGGATTCCTCTCCCGTCGATGCCGGGGCCTAAGACCTTGTGTGGAGTCGGTGTCCGAACCTGAGGATTCCTCTCCAGTGCTGACATGGATCTTGGGGTACGTCTGGATTCTCCCCAGGGGAGTCAGTCCTCCTCTCGAGTGGGGGCAGGCACGTGTGCTTTCCTCCCAGCTGTAGCAGCAGTGTCACGCTTCCTTCGCATGGATCAAGGGATCTGTGGCTTTTCCCTCGACGCTTTCCCCCGAGGCTTTCCCATATGGCTGTCCCACGTGCCACCATGGTGTGAGTCCATCCTCGGCTTGAAAGGGAGAAGCAGTGCAGGGAAAACAGTTTTCCCTGGAATGGACTGAGACATCTGGGGACTCTGGGAATGGTGGCACGACTCTGGATTTCCTCTCGCCTTTCCTGTGGAGAGCGCCTCCTCTTGAGAAGCGATGGGAACGCGGGGAATTCTTTTCCCCACCACGCAGGGAAAGGATCCCTCCTCTCGAGCTAGGAGGAGGAAATGGGCCTCCTCTGGATGTGGGCGGGACTCTCGCGCTTCCTCTCGAGTGGAGACGGTATGTCGGGGAACCTCTTGAGTTGAGTTGAAGCAAGGGTGTGAGGTACTGTTTGGAAGTTCCAGAGCTTAGGTGTGATTAGCCTCAAGACGC
>NW_017196212.1:0-8589 GCF_001704415.2 Capra hircus
AGAAAAGCGCACGTCCACGTCCCCCACTCGGACGAGGACACACTCCCCTGGGGAGACTCCAGAAGTACCCAAGATCCATGTCAGCACTGGAGAGGAATCCTCAGGTTCCGGCACCGACTCCACACAAGGTCTTATGCCGGGGTCCAGCCCCGGTGGATCCAGGGAATTCGAAGGGGTGGACGGCGTTGGCGGGCAAAGACTTGTTTATTTATTAATGTAAGATTAGATTAGGAACTATAGTGTAGTAAGAAAGATTAGTGGAGGAAGAGGGCTGAATAGCTTGGTTTACGCGAAACGGTCCAATCAAATTCCAGACAAGGAATTTGCACCACCTACGTTGGGCCACCCGGCACCCGCTTGAATATCTAAGGGTGCCTCGCCTTAAGCTCCCTTTCGTGGGGGTCTTAACAGCCAGGGAAAGTAAGTAGACCTGGCGAGCCTCCGCACTCCAGGTGGAGATTCAGCCTGAAGTTATAGTAAAGAGCAGAGAGAAGGAAAGGTAGAGAAGAAGAAAGAGAGAGAAAGACACGGGGGGGAGCCAGAGTCCCAAGAAAACCAGGCTGAGAGACTAGTTCGAGAAGCTGGTCCGAGAAACTGGCCCACGGCCCCTGGCCTCCTCCTTTATTGTTCAGAAGGTCTTTCATACTTTTGATAATACATGGAGATCAATGGATAACACAAAATTATGTAGTGTTCGCAACCCAGATTCTTTCTGTATATCATTTTGTATACAAAAGGTCTCAGGTGATTTACATTATCTTCTGGCCAAGAGGCTTGTTAACACTTTTTGGCTCTCTTCCTTAATGAATGTTAATTTTGTTTCCCCTGAAGTGTTTTTCTTTAATCTGCATCTCCTTAAAGCATTAAAGTTACATCTCTATAGAACAAAGGTGCAGTGGGTTATAACAAAGAAGGTACTTAAATCAAAGATCTAATGTTGCTAATACCAGGTCTACTACTTGTTTTTCACATACCAACTATATCTAAAAATAAAGGATATGAAAATTTGGCAGCAAGCATTGACGCAAAAAATGAAACTTTTAATCAGTCCTATTCTAAAGATTCTTACTCCTCGGAAGCTCCTGCATTCCTAGGATGTTTTAAGCTTCCTGTGCCTCCTGCGGTCAGGAGGCCTCAAACAATCACAAGCGCAGCTGTACGAGTCCTACAGGCAGGCTAGAAAGCCATCAGAGGGTTTTTGGATTGAAACACTCTTTCAAATGCAGAAGACTAACGCCCTGAATTGACTTTTTCCAGAAAAGGTCAGAAGAGTGAAAAAGCAGAGCACAAAAACCGGCAGATTTTTGTTGGGGTACATGCTTAAAAATTTGCAGAGGGGTCCCTGAAGTCTGAGCACGCCTTGCGTATGTCAGCTTCCTTCCTCATAACCTTGTCTCGGGCGGGCTTCCTCACACTGATCCCGGCAGCATAGCCCCGGCATCGACGGGAGAGGAATCCCGAGAGGCCCCGAGCAACTCGCATGCGGACTGGCCTTTTCTGAGGCCACCAGAGCGGGTCCCTGAGGTCCCCGTCGTAAGTCGAGAGCACCTGCCGCAACTCGAGAAAATCCAGGAGGTTCTCCCCTCCAGGCGAGATGAGGCTCATTTCGGCTGAGGCGTCTCGAGGCTAATCACACCTAACCTCTGGACTTCCAAAGGGTCCTTCACACCCTTGCTGCAACACAAGAAGTTCCCCGACATACCCGTCTCCACTCGAGAGGAAGAACGAGAGTCCCGCCCACATCCAGAGGAGCCCCATTTCGGCCTCCTAGCTCGAGAGGAGGGATCCTTTCCCTGCGTGGTCGGGAAAGAATTCCCGACTTTCCCGTCGCAATTTAAGAGTAGGCGCTCTCCACAGGAAAGGCGAGAGGAACTCCAGGGTGGTGCCACCATTCCCAGAGTCCCCCAGATGTCTCAGTCCATTCCAGTGAAACCTGTTTTCCCTGCACTGCCTTGACTTTCAAGCCGAGGATCGACTCACACCACGGTGGCACGTGGGACAGCCCAGGGGGAAAGCCTCGAGGGAAACCACAGATCCCTTGATCCACGTGAAGGGAAGCGTGACACTGCTGCTACAGCTCGAGAGAAATCGCACGTGCATGCCTCCCCTCGAGACGAGGACTGACTCCCCTGGGGAGACTCCAGAAGTACCCCAAGATCCAAGTCAGCACTGGAGAGAAATCCTCAGGTTCCAGAACTGACTCCACACAAGGCCTTGGCCACGGCATCGACGGGAGAGGAATCCCGAGATGCCCCCGAGCAACTCGCATGGGGAATGGCCTTTCCTGAGGCCACCAGAGCGGGTCCCTGAGGTCCCCATCGTAAGTCGAGAGCTCCTGCCGCAACTCGAGAAAATCCAGGAGGTTCTCCCCTCCTGGCGAGATGAGGCCCATTTCTGCTGAGGCGCCTCGAGGCTTATCATACCTAACCTCTGGAATTTCCAAAGGGTCCTTCACAACCTTGCTGCAACTCAAGAAGTTCCCCGACTTACCCGTCTCCACTCGACATGAAGCACGAGAGTCCGGCCCACATCCAGAGTAGACCCTTCTCTGCCTCCTAGCTCGAGGGAGGGATCCTTTCACTGCGTGGTCAGGAAAGAATTCCCGGTGTTCCCTTCGCAACTCAAGTGGAGGCGCTCTCCACAGGAAAGGCGAGAGGAACTCCAGGGTCGTGCCACCATTCCCAGAGTCCCCCAGATGTGCAGTCCATTTCAGGGAAAGCTGTTTTCCCTGCACTGCCTCGACTTTCAAGCCGAGGATCGACTCACACCACGGTGGCTCCTGGGACAGCCCTGTGGGAAAGCCTCGTGGGAAAAGCCTCCAGGGAAAGCCACAGATCCCTTGATCCAAGCGAAGGGAAGCATGGACACTGCTGCTACAGCTCGGGAGGAAAGCGCACGTGCATGCCCCCACTCGAGACGAGGACTGACTCCCCTGGGGATACTCCAGAAGTACTCCAAGATCCATGTCAGCACTGGAGAGGAATCCGCAGGTTCAGGCACCGTCTCCACACAAGGTCTTAGGCCCCGGCATAGACGGGAGAGGAATCCCGA
Organism: Capra hircus; assembly: GCF_001704415.2. NCBI lineage: Eukaryota > Metazoa > Chordata > Mammalia > Artiodactyla > Bovidae > Capra > Capra hircus. The sequence goes on from NW_017196212.1 coordinate 3,052, forward strand.
TAGGCCCGTGAGCATACTCGCATGGGGACTGGCCTTTCCTGAGGCCACCAGAGCGGGTCCCTGAGGTCCCCATAGTAAGTCGAGAGCATCAGCCGCAACTCGAGAAAATCCATGGAGGTTCTCCCCTCCAGGCAAGATAAGGCACATTTCTGCTGAGGCGTCTCGAGGCTAATCACACCTAACTTCTGGAACTTCCAAAGGGTCCTTCACACCCTTGCTGCACCTCAAGAAGTTCCCCGAGATACCCATGTCCACTCGAGAGGAAGCACGAGAGACCTGCGCACATCCAGAGGAGCCCCGTTTCCGCCTCATAGCTCGAGAGGAGGGATCCTTTCCCTGCGTGGTCGGGAAAGAATTCCCGGCGTTCCCGTCGCATCTCAAGAGGAGGCGCTCTCCACAGGAAAGGCGAGAGGAACTCCAGGGTCGTGCCACCATTCCCAGAGTCCCCCAAATATCTCAGTCCATTCCAGGGAAACCTGTTTTCCCTGCACTGCCTCGACTTTCAAGAGGAGGATCGACTCATACCACGGTGCCACGTGGGACAGCCCTGTGAGAAAGCCTCGTGGGAACGCCTCTTGGGAAAGCCTCGATGGAAAGCCACAGATGCCTTGATCCTCGCGAAGGGAAGCGTGACACTGCTGCTACAGCTCGGGAGGAGAGCGCACGAGCATGCCCCCAATCGAGACGAGGTCTGACTCCCCTGGGGAGACTCCTAGAAGTACCCCAAGATCCATGTCAGCACTGGAGAGGAATACTCAGGTTCCGGCACCGACTCCACACAAGATATTAGACCCCGGCATCGATGGGAGAGGAATCCCGAGAGGCCCCGAGCAACTCGCATGGGGACTGGCCTTTCCTGAGGCGACCAGAGCGGGTCCCTGAGGTCCCCGTCGTAAGTCCAGAGCACCTGTGGCAACTCGAGAAAATCCAGGAGGTTCTCCCATCCAGGTGAGATGAGGCCCATTTCCGCGGAGGCGTCTCGAGGCTAATCAACCTGGCCTCTGGAACTTCCAAAGGGTCCTTCACACCCTTGCTGCAACTCAAGAAGTTCCCCGACATACCCGTCTCCACTCAAGAGGAAGCACGAGAGTCCTGCCCACATCCAGAGAAGTCCCGTTCCCGCCTCCTAGCTCGAGAGGAGGGATTCTTTCCCTGCGTGGTCGGGAAAGAATTCCCAGTGTTCCCGTCGCATCTCAAGAGGAGGCGCTCTCCACAGGAAAGGCGAGAGGAACTGCCAGGGTCGTGAAACCATTCCCAGATACCCCAGATTTCTCAGTCCATTCCAGGGAAACCTGTTTTCCCTGCACTGCCTCGACTTTCAAGCAGAGGATCGACTCACACCACGGTGGCACGTGGGACAGCCCTGTGGGAAAGCCTCGTGTGAAAGCCTCGTGGGAAAGCCTCGTGGGAAAGCCTCGAGGGAAAGCCACAGATCCCTTGATCCACGAGAAGGGAAGCGTGACACTGCTGCTACAGCTCGGGAGGAAAGCGCACGTGCATGCCTCCACTCGAGACGAGGACTGACTCCCCTGGAGAGACTCCAGAAGTACCCCAAGATCCATGTCAGCACTGGAGAGGAATCCTCAGGTTCCGGCACCGACTCCACACAAGGTCTTAGGCCCCAGCATCAACGGGACAGGAATCCTGAGAGGCACCCGAGCAACTCGCATGGGGACTGCCCTTTCCTGAGGCCACCAGAGCGGGTCCCGGAGGTCCCCGTCGTAAGTCTAGAGCTCCTGCCGCAACTCGAGAAAATCCAGGAGGTTCTCCCCTCCTGGCGAGATGAGGCCCATTTCTGCTGAGGCGTCTCGAGGCTAATCAAACCTAACCTCTGGAATTTCCAAAGGGTCCTTCACACCCTTGCTGCAACTCAAGAAGTTCCCCGACTTACCCGTCTCCACTCGACAGGAAGCAGGAGAGTCCGGCCCACATCCAGAGTAGACCCTTCTCTGCCTCCTAGCTCGAGGGAGGGATCCTTTCCCTGCGTGGTCAGGAAAGAATTCCCGGTGTTCCCTTCGCAACTCAACTGGAGGCGCTCTCCACAGGAAAGGCGAGAGGAACTCCAGGGTCGTGCCACCATTCCCAGAGTCCCCCAGATGTGCAGTCCATTTCAGGGAAAGCTGTTTTCCCTGCACTGCCTCGACTTTCAAGCCGAGGATCGACTCACACCACGGTGGCTCGTGGGACAGCCCTGTGGGAAAGCCTCGTGGGAAAGCCTCGTGGGAAAGGCTCCAGGGAAAGCCACAGATCTCTTGATCCAAGCGAAGGGAAGCATGACACTGCAGCTACAACTCGGGAGGAAAGCGCACGTGCATGCCCCCACTCGACACGAGGACTGACTCCCCTGGGGAGACTCCAGAAGTACCCCGAGGTCCATGTCAGCACTGGAGAGAAATCCTCAGGTTACGGCACCGACTCCTCACAAGATCTTAGGCGCCTGCATCTACGGGAGGGGAATCCGAGAGGCCCCCGAGCAACTCGCATGGGGACTGGCCTTTCCTGAGGCCACCAGAGCGGGTCCCTGAGGTTCTCGTCGTAAGTCGAGAGCACCTACCGCAACTCGAGAAAATCCAGGAGGTTCTCCCCTCCAGGCGAGATGAGGCCCATTTCTGTTGAGGCGTCTCGAGGCTAATCACACCTAACCTCTGGAATTTCCAAAGGGTCCTTCACAACCTTGCTGCAACTCAAGAAGTTCCCCAACTTACCCGTCTCCACTCGAGAGGAAGCACGAGAGTCCGGCCCACATCCAGAGTAGACCCTTCTCTGTCCTCCTAGCTCGAGAGGAGGGATCCTTTCCCTGCGTGGTCGGGAAAGAATTCCAGGTGTTCCCGTCGCAACTCAAGTTGAGGCGCTCTCCACAGGAAAGGTGAGAGGTAACTCCAGGGTCGTGCCACCATTCCCAGAGTCCCCCAGATGTGCAGTCCATTTCAGGGAAAGCTGTTTTCCCTGCACTGCCTCGACTTTCAAGCCGAGGATCGGCTCACACCACGGTCGCACGTGGGACAGCCCTGTGGGAAAGCCTCGTGGGAAAGCCTCGACGGGAAAGCCACAGATCCCTTGATACCACGCGAAGGAAGCGTGACACAGCTGCTACAGTTCGGGAGGAAAGGCGCACGTGCATGACCCCACTCGAGACGAGGACTGACTCCCCTGTGGAGACTCCAGAAGTACCCCAAGATCCATGTCAGCACTGGAGAGGAATCCTCAGGTTCCAGCACCGAATTCCACACAAGATCTTATGCCCCAGGCATCGACGGGAGAGGAATCCTGAGAGGCCCCCGAGCAACTCGCATAAGGACTGGCCTTTCCTGAGGCACCAGACCGGGTCCCTGAGGTCCCCGTCGTAAGTGGAGAGCACCTGCCGCAACTCGAGAAAATCCAGGAGGTTCTCCCCTCCAGGCGAGATGAGGACCATTTGCGCTGAGGCGACTCGAGGCTAATCACACCTAACCTCTAGGAACTTCCAAAGGGTTCTTCACACCCTTGCTGCAACTCAAGGAAGTTTCCCGACATACCCGTCTCCACTCGAGAGGAAGCACCGAGAGTCCCGCCCACATCCAGAGGAGCCCCGTTTCCGCCTCCTAGCTCGAGAGGAGGGATCCTTTCCCTGCGTGTTCAGGGAAAGAATTCCCGGCGTTTCCCGTCGCATCTCAAGAGGAGGCGCTCTCCACAGGAAAGGCGAGAGGAATTCCAGGTCGTGCCACATTCCCAGAGTCCCCCAGATGTCTCAGTCCATTCCAGGGAAACCTGTTTTCCCTAGCACTGCCTCGACTTTCAAGCCGAGGATCGACTCACAACCACGGTGGCACGTGGGACAGCCCTGTGGGAAAGCCTCGTGGGAAAGCCTCGAGGGAAAGCCACAGATCCCTTGATCCACGCGAAGGGAAGCGTGACACAGCTGCTACAGTTCGGGAGGAAAGGACACGTGCATGCCCCACTCGAGACGAGGACTGACTCCCCTGGGGAGACTCCAGAAGTACCCCAAGATCCATGTCAGCACTGGAGAGGAATCCTCAGGTTCCGGCACCGGAATCCACACAAGATCTTATGCCCAGGCATCGACGGGAGAGGAATCCTGAGAGGCCCCGAGCAACTCGCATGGGGACTGGCCTTTCCTGAGGGCACCAGAGCGGGTCCCTGAGGTCCCCGTCGTAAGTGCGAGAGCACCTGCCGCAACTCGAGAAAATCCAGGATGTTCTCCGCTCCAGGCGAGATGAGGCCCATTTCCGATGAGGCGTCTCGAGGCTAATCACACCTAACCTCTGGAACTTCCAAAGGGTCCTTCACACCCTTTCTGCAACTCAAGAAATTCCCCTACATACCCGTCTCCACTCGAGAGGAAGCACGAGAGTCCCGACCTCATCCAGAGGAGCCCCGTTTCCGCCTCCTAGCTCGAGAGGAGGGATCCTTTCCCTGCGTGGTGGGGAAAGAATTTCCGTCGTTTCCCGTCGCATCTCAAGAAGAGGCGCTCTCCACAGGAAAGGCGTAGAGGAACTCCCGGGTCGTGTCACCATTCCCAGAGTCCCCAGATGTCTCAGTCCATTCCAGGGAAACCTGTTTTCCCTGCACTGCCTCGACTTTCAAGCCGACGATCGACTCACACCATCGGTGGCACGTGGGACAGCCCTGTGGGAAAGCCTCGTGGAAAGCCTCGTGGGAAAGCCTCGAGGGAAAGCCACAGATCCCTTGATCCACGCGAAGGGAAGCGTGACACTAGCTGCTACAGCTCGGGAGGAAAGCGCACGTGCATGACCCCACTCGAGACGAGGACTGACTCCCCTTGGGAGACTCCAGAAGTACCCCAAGATCCATGTCAGCACTGGAGAGGAATCCTCAGGCTTCCGGCACCGAATCCACACAAGATCTTATGCCCTGGCATTCGACGGGAGAGGAATCCTGAGAGGCCCCCGAGCAACTCGCATGGGGACTGGCCTTTCCTGAGGCCACCAGAGCGGGTCCCTGAGGTCCCCGTCGTAAGTCGAGAGCACCTGCCGCAACTCGAGAAAATCCAGGAGGTTCTCCCCTCCAGGCGAGATGAGGCCCATTTGCCGCTGAGGCGTCTCGAGGCTAATCACACCTAACCTCTGGAATTTCCAAAGGGTCCTTCACAACCCTTGCTGCAACTCAAGAAGTTCCCCCGACATACCCGTCTCCACTCGAGAGGAAGCACGGAGAGTCTCCGCCCACATCCAGAGGAGCCCCGTTTCCGCTCCTAGCTCGAGAGGAGGGATCCTTTCCCTGCGTGGTCGGAAAGAATTCCCGGCGTTCCCGTCGCATCTCAAGAGGAGGCGCTCTCCAAAGGAAAGGCGAGAGGAACTCCAGGTCGTGCCACCATTCCCAGAGTCCCCAGATGTCTCAGTCCATTCCAGGGAAACCTGTTTTCCTGCACTGCTCGACTTTCAAGCCGAGGATCGACTCACACACGGTGGCAGTGGACAGCCCTGTGGAAAGCCTCGTGGGAAAGCCTCGTGGGAAAGCCTCAGGGAAAGCCACAGATCCTTGATCCACGCGAAGGGAAGCGTGACACAGCTGCAACTG
>NW_017196213.1:0-8589 GCF_001704415.2 Capra hircus
GTCCCGCCACATATCCAGAGTGGCCCGTTCACCTGCTAGCTCGAGAGGAGGATCCTTTCCCTGCGTGGTCGGGAAAGAATTCCCGGCGTTCCCGTCGCATCTCAAGAGGAGGCGCTCTCCACAGGAAAGCGAGAGGAACTCCAGGGTCTTGCCACCATTCCCTGAGCCCCAGATGTCTCAGTCCATTCCAGGGAAAAACTGTTTTCCCTCACTGCCTCGACTTTCAAGCCGAGGATCGACTCACACCACGGTGGCACGTGGGGGACAGCCCTGTGGGAAAGCCTCGTGGGAAAGCTCATGGAAAGAGAAAGCACAGATCCCTTGATCCCGAAAAGGGAAGCGTGACACTGCTGCTACAGCTCGGGGAGGAAAGCGCACGTGCCCCACTCGGGACGAGGACAACTCCCCTGGGGAGACTCCAGAAGTACCCCAAGATCCATGTCAGCACTGGAGAATCCTCAGGTTCCAGCACCGACTCCACACAAGGTCTTAGGGCCCGGCTTCGACGGAGAGGAATCCCCAGAGGCCCCGAGCAACTCGCATGGGGACTGGCCTTTCCTGAGGCCACCAGAGCGGGTCCCTGAGGTCCCCGTCGTAAGTCGAGAGCACCTGCCGCAAGTCGAGAAAATCCAGGAGGTTCTCCCCAGGCGAGATGAGGCCCATTTCCCCTGAGGCGACTCGAGGCTAATCACACCTAACCTCTGGAACTTCCAAAGGGTCCTTCACACCCTTGCTGCAACTCAAGAGTTCCCCGACATACCCGTATCCACTCGAGGGGAAGCACGAGAGTCCCGCCCACATCCAGAAGAGCCCCCTTCCTCCTCCTAGCTCGAGGAGGGAATCTTTCCTTTGGTCGGAAATAATTCCGGGTTCCTGTCGCATCTCAAGAGGAGGCGCTCTCCACAGGAAAGGCGAGAGGAACTCCAGGTCGTGCCACCATTCCAGAGTCCCCAGATGTCTCAGTCCATTCCAGGGAAACCTGTTTTCCCTGCACGCCTCGACTTTCAAGCGAGCATCGACATCGACACACCACAACGGTGGCACGTGGGACAGCCCTTTGGGAAAGCCTCGAGGAAAGGCACAGATTCCTTGACCCATGGAAGGAGAAGCGTGACACTGCTGCTACAGGTCGGGAGGAAAGCGCACGTGCATGCCCCTCTCGAGACGAGGACTGACTCCCCTGGGGAGACTCCAGAAGTACCCCAAGTTCCATGTCAGCACTGGTAGAAATCCTCAGGTTCCGGCACCGACTCCCACAAGGTCTTAGGCCCAGCATCGACGGGAGAGGAATCCCGATAGGCCCCCGAGCAACTCGCATGGGGACTGGCCTTTCCTGAGGCCACCAGAGCGGTCCCTGAAGTCCCCGTCGTAAGTCGAGAGCACCTGCCCCCAACTCGAGAAAATCCAGGAGGTTCTCCCCTCCAGGCGAGATGAGGCCCATTTCCGCTGAGGGGTCTCGAGGTAATCACGCCTAAAAACTCTGGAACTTCCAAAGGGTCCTTCACACCCTTGCTGCAACTCAAGAAGTTCCCCAACATGCCCGTCTCCACTCGAGAGGAAGCATGAAGTCCCGCCCACATCCAGAGGAGCCCGTTTCCGCCTCCTAGGTCGAGAGGAGGGATACTTTCCCTGCGTGGTCGGGAAAGAATTCCGGCGTTCCCGTCGCATCTCAAGAGGAGGCGCTCTCCACAGGAAAGGCGAGAGGAACTCCAGGTCGTGCCACCATTCCCAGAATCACCAGAATGTTCTCAGTCACATTCCAGGGAAACCTGTTTTCCCTGCACTGCCTCGACTTTCAAGCCGAGGATCGACTCACAGCAAGGTGGCAGGTGGGAGAGCCCTGTGGGAAAGATTCGTGGGAAAGCCTCGTGGGAAAGCCTCGAGGGAAAGCCACAGATCCCTTGATCCACGCGAAGGGAAGCGTGACACTGCTGCTACAGCTCGGGAGGAAAGCGCACGTGCATGCCCCCACTCGAGATGAGGACGGACTCCCTGCGGGAGACTCCAGAATTACCCCAAGATCCATGTCAGCACTGGAGAGGAATCCTCAGGTTCCGGCACAGACTCCACACAAAGTTCTGAGGCCCCGGCATCGACGGGAGTAGAATCCGAGAGGCCCCCGAGCAACTCGCATGGGGACTCTCCTTTCCTGAGGCCACCAGAGCAGGTCCCTGAGGTCCCCGTTGTAAGTCGAGAGCACCTGCCGCAACTCGAGAAAATCCAGGAGGTTCTCCCCTTCAGGCCAGATGAGGCCCATTTCCGCTGAGGCGTTTCGAGGCTAATCACACCTAACCTCTGGAACTTCCAAAGGGTCCTTCACACCCTTGCTGCAACTCAAGAAGTTCCCCGACAAACCCGTCTGGACTCGAGAGGAAGCACGAGAGTTCCGCCCACATCCAGAGGAGCCCCGTTTCAGCCTCCTAGCTCGAGAGGAGGGATCCTTTCCCTGCGTGGTGGGGAAAGAATTCCTGCATTCCCGTCGCATCTCAAGAGGAGGCGCTCCCAACAGGAAAGGCGAGAGAAACTCCAGGGTCGTGCCACCATTCCCAGAGTCCCCCAGATATCTCATTCCATTCCAGGGAAACCTGTTTTCCCTGCACTGCCTCGATTTTCAAGCCTAGGATCGACTCACACCACGGTGGCACGTGGGACAGCCCTGTGGGAAAGCCTGGTGGGAAAGCCAAGAGGGAAAGCCACAGATCCCTTGATTCACGCGAAGGGAAGCGTGACACTGCTGCTACTCCTCGGGAGGAAAGCGCACGTGCATGCCCCAACTCGTGACGAGGACTGACTCCCCTGGGGAGACTCCAGAAGTACCCCAAGATCCATGTCAGCACTGGAGTGGAATCCTCAGGTTCCGCCACCGTCTCCACAAAAGGTCTTAGGCCCCAGCATCGACGGGAGAGGAATCCCGAGAGGCCCCGAGCAACTCGCATGGGGAATGTCCTTTCCTGAGGCCACCAGAGCGGGTCCCTGAGGTCCCCGTCGTAAGTCGAGAGCACCTGCCGCAACTCGAGAAAATCCAGGAGGTTCTCCCCTCCAGGCGAGATGAGGACCATTTCCGCTGAGACGTCTAGAGGCTAATCACACCTAACCTCTGGAACTTCCAAAGGGTCCTTCACACCCCATGCTGCAACTCAGAGGTTCCCCGAATCTCCCGTCTCCACTCGAGAGGAAGCACGAGAGTCCCGCCCACATCCAAAGAGCCCCTTTTCCCGCCTCCTAGATCGAGAGAGGGATACTTCCCCTGCGTGGTCGGAACGAATCCCGGCTTCCCGTCGCATCTCAAGAGGAGGCGCTCACCAAAGGAAAGGCGAGAGGAACTCCAGGGTCGTGCTACCATTCCCAGAACACCCCAGATGTTTCAGTACATTCCAGGGAAACCTGTTTTCCCTGCACTGCTCGACTTTCAAGCCGAGGATCGACTCACACCACGGTGGCACGTGGGACAGCTCTGTGGGAAAGACCTCGTGGGAAAGCCCGAGGGAAAGCCACAGATTCCTTGATCCACGCGAAGGGAAGCGTGACACTGCTGCTACCGCTCGGGAGGAAACGGCACGTGCATGCCGCCACTCGAGACGAGGACTGACTCCTCTGTGGAGACTCCAGAAGTACTCCAAGATCCATGTCAGCACTGGAGAGGAATCCTCAGGTTCCGGCACCGACTCCACACAAGGTCTTAGGCCCCAGCATCGAGGGGAGAGGAATCCCGAGAGGCCCCCGAGCAACTCGCATGGGGACTGGCCTTTCCTGAGGCCACCAGAGCGGTCCCTGAGTCCCCTTCGTAAGTCGAGAGCACCTGCCTCAACTCGGAAAATCCAGGAGGTTCTCCCCTCCAGGCGAGATGAGGCCCATTTCAGCTGAGGCGTCTCGAGGCTAATCACACCTAACCTCTGGAACTTCCAAAGGGACCTTCACACCCTTGCTGCAACTCAAGAAGTTCCCCCGACATACCCGTCTCCACTCGAGAGGAAGCACGAGAGTCCCGCCCATATCCAGAGGAGCCCCGTTTTCCGCCTCCTAGCTCGAGAGGAGGGATCCTTTCCACTGTGCGGTCGCGAAAGAATTCCCGGCATTCCCGTCGCATCTCAAGAGGAGGCACTCTCCACAGGAAAGGTGAGAGGAACTCCAGGGTCATGCCAACATTTCCAGAGTCCCCCAGATGTCTCAGTCCATTCCAGGGAAACCTGTTTTCCCTGCACTGCCTCGACGTTCAAGCCGAAGATCGACTCACACCACGGTGGCACGTGGGACAACCCTGTGGGAAAGCCTCGTGGGAAATCCTCTTGGGAAAGCCTCAAGCGAAAGCCACAGATCCCTTGATCCACGCCTATGGAAGCGTGACAAGGCTGTTACAGATAGGGAGGAAAGCGCACGTGCATGCCCCCACTCGAGACGAGGACTGACTCCCCTGGGGAGACTCCAGAAGTACCCCAAGTTCTATGTCGGCACTGGAGGGGAATCCTCAGGTTCCGGCACCGACTCCACACAAGGTCTTAGGCCCCAGGCATCGAGGGGAGAGGAATCCCGAGAGGCCCCCGAGCAACTCACATGGGGACTGGCCTTTGCTGAGGCCACCAGAGCGGGTCCCTGAGGTACCCGTTGTAAGTCGAGAGCACCTGCCGCAACTCGAGAAATCCAGGAGGTTCTCCCCTCCAGGCGAGATGAGGCCCATTTCCGCTCAGGCGTCTCGAGGCTAATCACATCTAACCTCTGAAACTTCCAAAGGGTCCTTCACACCCTTGCTGGCAACTCAAGAAGTTCCCCGACATACCCGTCTCCAGTCCAGAGGAAGCACCAGAGTCCGGACCACATCCAGTGGAGCCTCGTTTCCGCCTCCTACCTCGAGAGGAGGATCCTTTCCCTGCGTTGTCGGGAAAGGATTCCCGGCGTTCACGTCGCACCTCAAGAGGAGGCGCTCTCCACAGGAAAGGCGAGAGGAACTCCAAGGGTCGTGCCACCATTCCAGAGTCCCCCAGATGTCTCAGTCCATTCCAGGGAAACCTGTTTTCCCTGCACTGCCTCGACTTTCAAGCCGAGGATCGTCTCACACCACGGAGGCAAGTGGGACAGCCATGTGGGAAAGCCTCGTGGGAAAGCCTCGTGGGAAAGCCTCGAGGGAAAGGCACAGGTCCCTTGATCCACGCGAAGGGAAGCGTGACACTGCTGGTACATCTCGGGAGGAAATCACACGTGCATGCCCCCACTCGAGACGTGGACTGACTCCCCTGGGGAGACTCCAGAAGTACCCCAAGATCCATGTCAGCACTGGAGAGGAATGCTCAGGTTCCAACATCTACTCCACACAAGATCTTAGGCCCCGGCATCGACGGGAGAGGAATCCTGAGAGGCCCCCGAGCAACTCGCATGGGTACTGGCCTTTCCTGAGGCCACCAGAGTGGGTCCCTGAGGTCCCCGTCGTAAGTCGAGAGCACCTGCCGCAACTCGAGAAGATCCAGGAGGTTCTCCCCTCCAGGCGAGGTGAGGCCCAATTCCGCTGAGGGGATCGAGGCTAATCACACCTAACCTCTGGAACTTCCAAAGGGTCCTTCACACCCTTGCCGCAACTCAAGAAGTTCCCCGACATACCCGTCTCCACTCGAGAGGAAGCACGAGATTTCCTACCACATCCAGAGGAGCCCCGTTTCTGCCTCCTAGCTCGAGAGGAGGGATCCTTTCCCTGCGTGGTCGGGAAAGAATTCCCGGCGTTCCCGTCGCATCTCAAGAGGAGGCGCTAACCACAGGAAAGGCAAGAGTAACTCCAGGGTCGTGCCACCATTCCCAGAGTCCGCAAGATGTCTCAGTCCATTCCAGGGAAACCTGTTTTCCCTGCACTGCCTCGACGTTCAAGCCGAGGATCGACTCACACCAACGGTGGCACGTGGGACAGCCATGTGGGAAAGCCTCGTGGGAAATCCTCGTGGGAAAGCCTCAAGCGAAAGCCACAGATCCCTTGATCCACGCCTATGGAAGCGTGACAAGGCTGTTACAGCTAGGGAGGAAAGCGCACGTGCATGCCCCCACTCGAGACGAGGACTGACTCCCCTGGGGAGACTCCAGACGTACCCCCAGATCCATGTCAGCACTGGAGAGGAATACTCAGGTTTCGGCACCAACTCCACACAAGATCTTAGGCCCCAGCATCGACGGGAGAGGAATCCCGAGAGGACCCCGAGCAACTCGCAAGGGGACTGGCCTTTCCTGAGGCCACCAGAGCGGGTCCCTGAGGTCCCTGTCGTAAGTCGAGAGCACCTGCCTCAAATCGAGAAAATCCAGGAGGTTCTCCCCTCCAGGCGAGATGAGGCCCATTTCTGCTGAGGGGTCTCCAGGCGAATCACACCTAATCTCTGGAACTAGCCAAAGGCTCATTCACACCCTTGCTGCAACTCAAGAAGTTCCCCAACATACCCGTCTGCACTCGAGTTGAAGCACGAGAGTCCCGCCCATGTCGAGATGAGACCCGTTTCCGCCTCCTAGCTCGAGAGAAAGGATCCTTTCCCTGCGTGGTCGGGAAAGAATTCCCGGCGTTTCCCGTCGCATCTCAAGAGGAGGCGCTCTACACAGGAAAGGCAAGAGGCACTCCAGGGTCGTGCCACCATTCCCAGAGTCCCCCAGATATTCAGTCCATTCCAGGGAACTCTGTTTTCGCTGCACTGCCTCGACTTTCAAGCCGAGGATCCACTCACACCACGGTGGCACGTGGGACAGCTCTGTGGTAAAGCCTCGTTGAAAGCCTCAAGTGAAAGCCACAGATCCCTTGATCCACGCGAGGGAAGCGTGACACTGCTGCTACAGCTCGGGAGGAAAGCGCAGGTGCATGGCTCCACTCAGAGACGAGGACTGACTCCACTGGGGAGACTCCAGAAGTACCCCAAAATCCAGGTCAGCACTTGAGAGGAATGCTCAGGTTCCTTCACGGACTCCACACAAGATCTTAGGCACCGGCATAGACGGGAGAGGAATCCCTAGAGGCCCCCGAGCACCTCGCAAGGGGACTGGCCTTTCCTGAGGCCACCAGAGCGGGTCCCTGAGGTCCCCGTCATAAGTCGAGAGCACCTGCCACAACTCGAGAAAATCCAGGAGGTTCTCCCCTCCAGGCGAGATGAGGCCCAATTCCGCTGAGGCGTCTCGAGGCTTATCACACCTATCCTCTGAAAACCTACAAAGGGTCCTTCACGCCATTGTTGCAACTCAAACAAGTTCCCCGACATACCCGTGTCCACTCGAGAGGAAGCAGGAGAGAGCCCGCCCACATCCAGAGGAGCCCTGTTTCCGCCTCCTAGCTCGAGAGGAGGATCCTTTCCCTGCGGGGGTCGGGAAAGAATTCCCGGCTTTCCCATCGCATCTCAAGAGGAGGCGCTCTCACAGGAAACGCGAGAGGAACTCCAGGGTCGAGCCACATTCCCAGAGTCCCCCAGATGTCTCAGTCCATTCAAGGGTAATCTGTTTTCCCTGCACTGCCTCGACTTTCAAGGCGAGGGTCGACTCACACCACGGTGGCACGTGGGACAGCCCTGTGGGAAAGCCTGTGGGAAAGCCTCGTGGGAAAGCTCGAAAAAGCCACATATCCCTTGATCCAAGCAAGGGAAGCGTGACACTGCTGCTTCAGCTCGGGAGGAAAGCGCACGTGCATGCCCCACTCGAGACGAGGACTGACACCCTGGGGGGTCTCCAGAAGTACCCCCAAGATCCATGTCAGCACTGGAGAGGAATCCTCAGGTTCCGGCACCGACTCCACAAAGATCTTAGGCCCGGCATCGACGGGAGAGGAATCCCGACAGGCCCGAAGCAACTCGCATGGGGACTGGCCTTTCCTGAGGCCACCAGAGCGGGTCCCTGAGGTCCCCGTCGTAAGTTGAGAGCACCTGCCGCAACTCGAGAATATCCAGGAGGTTCTCCCCTCAAGCGACATGAGGCCCATTTCCGCTGATGCGTCTCGAGTCTAATCACACCTAACATCTGGAACTTCCAAACGGTCCTTCACACCCTTGCTGCAACTCAAGAAGTTCCCCGACATACCCGTCTCCACTCGAGAGAAGCACGAGAGTCCCGCCCACATCCAGAGGAGCCCCGTTTCCGCCTCCTGGCTCGAGAGAGGAGGGATCCTTTCCAGTGTGGTCGGGAAAGAATTCCCGGCGTCCCCGTCGCATCTCAAGTGGAGGCGCTCTCCACAGGAAAGGCGAGAGGAACTCCAGGGTCGTGCCATTCCCAGAGTCCCCAGATGTCTCAGTCCATTCCAGGGAAACCTGTTTTCCCTGCACTGCCTCGACTTTCAAGCCGAGGATCGACTCACACCACGGTGGCACAGGAACAGCCCTGTGGGAAAGCTCTTTGGGAAAGCCTCGAGGAAACCACATCCCTTGATCCACGCGAAGGAAGCGCGACACTGCTGCTACAGCTCGGGAGAAAGCGCACGTGCAGGCCCCACTCGAGACGAGGACTGACTGCCCTGGGGGAGACTCCCAGAAGTACCCCAAGATCCATGTCAGCACTGGAGAGGAATCCTCAGGTTCCGGCACAGTCCACACAAGGTCTTATGCCCCGGCATCGACGGAGAGGAATCCCGAAGGCCCCCGAGCAATACGCATG
>NW_017196214.1:0-8588 GCF_001704415.2 Capra hircus
AAATAGATGTTTTTCTGGAACTTCTTGCTTTTTGATGACCCAGCGGATGTTGGCAATTTGATCTCTGGTTCCTCTGCCTTTTCTAAAAACCAGCTTGAACATCAGGGATTGATGGTTCACGTAGTGCTGAAGCCTGGCTTGGAAAATTTTGAACATTACTTTACTAGCATGTGAGTGGAGTGCAATTGTGTGGTAGTTGAGCATTCTTTGGCTTTGCCTTTCTTTGGGATTGGAAGAAAACTGACCTTTTCCAGTCCTGCGGCCACTGCTGAGTTTTCCAAATTTGCTGGCATATTGAATGCAGCACTTTCACAGTATCATCTTTCAAGTTTTGAAATAGCTCCACTTGGAATTCGTCACCTCCACTAGCTTTGTTCGTAGTGATGCTTCTCTCAGGCCCGCTCGACTTTACATTCCAGTATGCCTGGCTCTATTAGTTTACTTAAAAATTTAACAATGAGTTTTCTCACTCTACTAAGCAGACAGCTAAAAAAGTGGAGAATAATAATTTTACAGGCTGTAATTCTAAAATCTCTTGTCAATCCCTAATTTTGATTTATGGTTTTGAAAATTGTTTAATAAAACTAATTACAGCACTATCTGTTTCCTCTGCTGCTGCTGCTGCTAAGTAGCTTCAGTCATGTCTGACTGTGTATGACCATAGACAGCAGCCAACCAGGCTCCTCTGTCCCTGGATTCTCCAAGCAAGAGTACGGGAGTGGATTGCCATTTCCTTCTCCAATCTATTTCCTCTACTGCTACTCATTTTCTGAGCTCTACCTTTTTAATTCCAGTATGATAATTGATTCCAACTGTTCGTTTTGATTACTCTGATGATTTATTCTGGAATTTCAAACTACACAGTATTGCCTGCCTTAAATTAATCCTAACTCCATAGAAAAGCTATTATCATCTTCTCTTTAAATTTCTATTTTATTTAAAAAATTGTGAAATCTTGTAGTTCATAAGTTTTTGCTGTCACTTTCACCATAAGTATTAGCCATTTCCCTGGTGGCTCAGATGGTAAAGCCTCTGCCTACAATGCGGGAGATGCGGGTTCCATCCCTGGATTGGGAAGATAGCCTGGAGAAGGAAATGCTAACCCACCCCAGTATTCTTGTCTGGAAAATCCCAGGGACATCAGAGCCTTGTAGGCTACAGACCATGAGGTCGCAAAGAGTTGGACACGACTGAGCAACTTCACTTTCTTTCACAGTAGTATTGGTTACATACTGTCATGTGAGAATAGCAACATGAATGTAAGAATAATCATTTTTTTTCAGTCTTTTAGGAAAGTTAGGGGCAAATATGTTATTTGGCTTTAGGTATCATCAATTTTATATCTGCTTATTTTTAACCTGCTAGGTCCTGCATAGTTTTATTATGATCCACTATCACTTGCCTTAAAAAGTTGATGTAGTAAATAAAAGATGAATCCACATTCATCATGTGTCCGTGGCCAAAGAGTTTGTTAGAGGTTTTCTGAATGGCAAATGAACTTTTTGGCCAACCCAATAAATGCAGCTTTATGCACTTTAAGTGTTTTTCCAAAATTTTACTTAAGAAAATTTAGCATTACTCAGTGTATGTTGCTAGCCTCCTCAGAGAATGGCAACTTGATTAGCAACTCTCAGTCAACACTTATAATTTATAATTGACAAAAGTCTATGAAAATTAAAAGAGTTAACGATATATTCCCTTTTACAAAATAAAAAAAAAACAGTAGTTTCCACAGAAAGGCTGATAATCCAAGATTATAAATATTTTTAGAAACAGGCAACTATGGGCCTCTTAAAGCAAAGGCTGTTGATAGATTTCAGATCAAAGATCCAAGAGAGTATAAAATTAATTTCATATAATTGTCACATCTGAACTCAGTCTTAGCCATTAATTAATAGAAAGCAAAGGATATATATAATTGAATCTAAAGGAGAATTAGAGAACATTTATTTGTAATATTTCATAAATATTCTTTGTATTCTAGAATTTCACTTATAAAATGACTTTATAATTAATGTTAAGTGTTTAGTAATTCACCTTGTGGGATCATAAAATAAACTCCCTTCCAAAGAGTGACAAGGAGTCAGACATGATGGAGCACACATGCATCCACTCAGGAGGAAAAAAACATGTTATATTTGAATTTTCTTTTATTCCTCTCTAACTCCTTCTCCATTTCTCTAAAGCAGCTAATTTTAGGGATTTTACAATTTTCAAATTCCCTAATTCAGCTCAATTGCCAATTATAAGATATTGGCTCAGTTTTCTCCTATAACTTTGTTAAATTAAATATTTAATGCAAGCAAAAAAGCTTGGTTACCAATACAACAAACACTTGTAACCAACATAGAGTTTAATCATTACAGATATATTTGAAATTCCTTTGTTTATACCTAATTGAGCCCAATCCCTCCTATTGTTCCAGAGATAACTACTAATGTAAATTTGGTGGCTATCATACAACACCGTTGTGTTTTAAGTTTTTTTTTTTTCATGTTGTTACATATAGTTCTAGTTTACTATGTTCTGCAATACTTTTAAGAATACACACCCTTTGAAAGAAATTTAATCCACAAACAAGAAAAAGGAGATTTATAAGAACCAAACAGGATTATAACCTGGGAGACAGACTCTCAGAAAGCTCTGATAACTGTCTCTCTGTTAGAAGTGGAAAGCACAGTCACATCAGCTTTCAAGACCAAAGATCATATACCAAATGACATGCTGATATTTATAAAAATTTTATCAAATGTGCACAGTCCAGTTAAGCATATATAAAACAAGCATTCCCTCACAATGCTGGGAAAGAATGTTATTATTTTAAGAAGTTACATTAGTAACTAGTGTAGAAGAAAATTATTTCTATGTTCAGTATGCACTGATGTCTTTGAGAGGCTTTGGTTATGTGTATGAAGACGCACATTGCATATTAGAGATGGAAGGAGGAGACCCAAATGTACAAGGAGAAAGAACATTACAATTAAGTTTTCTTGTCTTGTATTAAAACAAAAATTTTGTTTCATCACATAAATACATACAGGCATATGGTAGAGTTTCTCTAGGGTATATATCCAACAGGTGTGTTTGCTGAATTATGGAATAGATTTGTTTCATATTATTAATATTACTAGAAGAGTTGTCTCATTGGAAAAGACTCTGATGCTGGGAGGGATTGAAGGGAGGAGGAAAAGGGGATGACAGAGGATGAGATGGCTGGCTGGCATCACCGACTCGATGGACGTGAGTTTGAGTGAACTCCGGGAGTTGATGATGGACAGGGAGGCCTGGCGTGCTGCAATTCCTGGGGTCACAAACAGTTGGACATGACTGAGTGACTGAACTGAACTGAACTCAATAGCTCCCAAAAATGTTTTCTTCTATATTTACTTTTACTTGTATCAAAAACATTGTCCCATTCCAGGATGAAATTTTATATTGGCAAATGTTTCCATTTTTGTTTATAGAGTGATGGATAAGAAATCTTCCAGAAAATTGCAGAGGAAGGTAAACTTCCAAACTCATTTTATGAAGCCACCATCACCCTAATTTCAAATCCTGACAAAGATGCCACAAAAAAAAAGAAAACTACAGGCCAATATCACTGATGAACATAGATGCAAAAATCCTCAACAAAATCCTAGCAATCAGAATCCAACAACACATTAAAAAGATCATACACCATGACCAAGTGGGCTTTATCCCAGGGATGCAAGGATTCTTCAATATCCACAAATCAATCAATGTAATTCACCACATTAACAAATTGAAAAATAAAAACCATATGATTATCTCAATAGATGCAGAGAAGGCCTTTGACAAAATTCAACATCCATTTATGATATAAACTCTCCAGAAAGCAGGAATAGAAGGAACATACCTCAACATAATAAAAGCTATATATGACAAACCCACAGCAAACATTGTCCTCAATGGTGAAAAATTGAAAGCATTTCCCCCAAAGTCAGGAACAAGACAAGGGTGCACGCTTTCACCACTACTATTCAATGTAGTTCTGGAAGTTTTGGCAATAGCAATCAGAGCAGAAAAAGAAATAAAAGGAATCCAAATTGGAAAAGAAGAAGTAAAACTCTCACTGTTTGCAGATGACAGGATCCTCTACATAGAAAACCCTAAAGACTCCATCAGAAAATTACTAGAGCTAATCAATGAATATAGTAAAGTTGCAGGATATAAAATCAACACACAGAAATCCTTGCATTCCTATACACTAATAATGAGAAAGTAGAAAAAAAATTAAGGAAACAATTCCATTCACCATTGCAATGAAAAGAATAAAATACTTAGGAATACATCTCCCTAAAGAAACTAAAGACCTATATATAGAAAACTATAAAACACTGATGAAAGAAATCAAAGACGACATTAATAGATGGAGAAATATACCATGTTCATGGATTGGAAGAATCAATATAGTGAAAATGAGTATACTACCAAAGCAATCTACAGATTCAATGCAATCCCTATCAAGCTACTAGCGGTATTTTTCACAGAACTAGAACAAATAATTTCAAGATTTGTATGGAAATACAAAAAACCTCAAATAGCCAAAACAATCTTGAGAAAGAAGAATGGAACGGGAGGAATCAACTTGCCTGACTTCAGGCTCTACTACAAAGCCAGTCATCAAGACAGTATGGTACTGGCACAAAGACAGACATATAGATCAACGGAACCAAATAGAAAGCCCAGAGATAAATGCATGCACCTATGGACACCTTATCTTCGACAAAGGAGGCAAGAATATACAATAGAGTAAAGACAATCTCTTTAACAAGTGGTGCTGGGAAAACTGGTCAACCACTTGTAAAAGAATGAAACTAGAACACTTTCTAACACCATACACAAAAATAAACTCAAAATGGAGTAAAGATCTAAATGTAAGACCAGAAACTATAAAACTCCTAGAGGAGAACATAGGCAAAACACTCTCCGACATAAATCACGGCAGGATCTTCTATGATCCACCTCCCAGAATTCTGGAAATAAAAGCAAAAATAAACAAATGGGATCTAATTAAATTAAAAGCTTCTGCACAACAAAGGAAACTATAAGCAAGGTGAAAAGACAGCCTTCAGAATGGGAGAAAATAATAGCAAATGAAGCAACTAACAACTAATCCCAAAAATATACAAGTAACTTATGCAGCTTAAGTCCAGAAAAATAAATGACCCAATCAAAAAATGGGCCAAAGAACTAAATAGACATTTCTCCAAAAAACATACAGATGGCTAACAAACACATGAAAAGATGCTCAACATCACTCATTATTAGAGAAATGCAAATGAAAACCACAATGAGGTACCATTTCACACCAGTCAGAATGGCTGTGATCCAAAAGTCTGCAAGCAATAAATGCTGGAGAGGGTGTGGAGAAAAGGGAACCCTCCTACACTGTTGGTGGGAATGCAAACTAGTACAGCCACTATGGAGAACAGTGTGGAGATTCCTTAAAAAGTTGCAAATAGAACTGCCTTATGACCCAGCAATCCCACTGATGGACATACACACCGAGGAAACCAGAATAGAAAGAGACACATGTACTCCAATGTTCATTGCTGCACTGTTTATAATAGCCAGGACATGGAAACAACCTAGATGTCCATCAGCAGACGAATGGATAAGAAAGCTGTGGTACATATACACAATGGAATATTACTCAGCCGTTAAAAAGAATACATTTGAATCAGTTCTAATGAGATGGATGAAACTTACTTATACAGAGTGAAGTAAGCAGAAAGAAAAATACCAATGCAGTATACTAACACATATATATGAAATTTAGAAAGATGGTAATGATAACCCTGTATGTGAGACAGCAAAAGAGACACAGATATATAGAACGGACTTTTGGACTCTGAGGGAGAGAGGAGAGGGTGGGATGATTTGGGAGAATGGCATTGAAACATGTATACTATCATGTAAGAAACGAATCGCCAGTCTATGTTCGATACAGAATACAGGGTGCTTGGGGCTAGTGCACGGGGATGATCCAGAGAGATGATATGGGGAGGGAGGTGGGAGAGGGGTTCAGGTTGGGAACTCATGTACACCCGTGGCAGATTCATGTCAATATATGGCAAAACCAATACATTATTGTAAAGTAAAACAAAGCAAAAATAAAAATTAAAAAAGAAAGAAATTATATCTATTTCTTCAATGAATATCTCTTTATTACTGAGTTTTTCCATGTTTTCAAGGATGTGTTGGCTATTGGAATTCTCTCCATTACTTGACTGTCTTTATTCTTTGTGTGTGTGTGTGTGTGTGTGTGTGTGTGTGTGTGTGTGTGTTTTAAATAATTTGCAGGGGAACTGTAAAGATGGCAGAGGAATAGGACGGGAAGACCACTTTCTCCCTCACAAATTCCTCAAAAGAACATTTCAACGCCGAGCAAACTCCACAAAACAACTTCTGTAGGCTGGCAGAGGACATCAGGCAACCAGAAAAGCAGACCATTGTCTTCAAAAACAGGTAGGGAAAAATAAAAGACGAAAAAAGAGACAAAGGAGGTGGGGAGGGAGCTCCGTCCCGGCAAGGGAAGTCCGTCCCGGGAAGGGAATTTTAAAAAGAGAGGTTTCCAAACACCAGGAAACACTCTCCCTGCCGAGTCTGTGACGAGCCTTGGAAAAACAGAGGGCAACATAACTGGAAGGGAAAATAAATAAATAATTAAAACCAACAGATTACAAGCCCAACAGTAACTCCCCCAGCGGAAAAGCAGCACAGACGCCTGCATCCGCCACAAGCTAGTGGGGGCAGGGCAGGGACGCGCGGGAGGCGCGGGCTGCAGAGCTTTGTAAGAATCGGGCAGGAACGCCCCACGCGCAACCAGAACGATCTAACTTGGCGAGCAAACCAGACTGTGGGATAGCTACCGCACGAAAAGCTCGAACATAAGACACCGCCAGGACCGAGCACAGAACAAAGGACGGAATGGAAAAAGCCGCTGCAGACCATCCCCCGCGGGACAGGCAGCCAGAGCCGTAAGGACTGGAAAGGGGCAACTGCAGACCCGGAGAGACTTTACTTACCTAACTGCAAGCAGGCTTCTTTGCTAAGACTTCTGGGGGTGCTGGACAGTCACCATCTGCCTCACAAGGGCACCAGCGGTCCACCCAGAAAGCTGAGCAGCAGAGGCAGAAAAGGCGACAAGTTGCAGTGATCGCGCTCGCCAAACTCCTGAGCTACTGGGACTGGGAAGGGCACAAACAGTCCAACCGAATCTGTGCCTCAGGGCTACCTGAGCACCGAACCTGAGCGGCTTGGACCGGGGAAGTGCACACAGCCTAGGACTGGCCTCAGACGGTTCCCGACTGAGCATTGTAGAGCCCGGAGTGGTTTGTGTGCTGCGAGAAGGGACAGGTCAAGCGGGCTGAGACGCTGTGTGCACACGACAGTGCTATTTGTTTACAGCATCCCCCTCCCCACAGTGCGACTGAACTAGTGAGCCTAAAAAACCAGCAAACAGAAGAAGTTAAACAGAGGGAACCGCCTTGGAAGTGATCCCACACGGCCCACAACATCAGAGAAGGGCAGAAATATTTTTTCTATTTTTAAAATCACTCCTTTTTTTTTCTTTTTTCTTTTTTTTCTAACTTTTTAAATTGTTAAATCTTCTATTTCTCCTCTATTTTTATTTTTATAACTACTATTATATTTAAAAAAAAAAAGACTCTTTTTTTTTTTTTTTTTTTTTTTTTTAGGCAAACACCATATATGTCTTTGGTTGGTTTTGGGTTTTTTGTTTTTGTTTTTTTTAAATAATTCTTGTTTTTGTTTTTGTTTTTGTTTTTTTTCTTCTCTCTTTTTTTCTTTCTTCCTTTTTCCTTCTGCTTCTTTTCTTTAATATTGTATTTTTGAAAATCCAACCTCTACTCTAGATTTTTAATCTTTACTCTTAGGTTTTTGTTGTCAATTTTGTACATTTAAAAACCCAAACTTCACAACCCAAGTTTACCTGAGAGCCAGATTACTGGCTTGACCACTCTCTCCTCCTTTGGACTCTCCTTTTTCTCCACCAGGTGGCCTCTGTTCTTTTTTCCCCCATCTCTTCTCTATCCAACTCTGTGAATCTCTGTGTGTTCCAGACAGTGGAGAACACCTAAGGAACTGGTTACTGGCAGGATTGTCTCTCTCCTTCTCATTCCTCTCTCTTATCCTCCTGGCCACCTCTATCTACTTCCTCCCTCTCCTCTTCCCCGTATAACTCCGTAAATACCTCTGAGCGGTCCAGACTATAGAGTGCACATAAGGAAGTGACTACGGCTAGCTTGCTCTCTCCTCTTTGATCTCACCGCATCTCATTCCAGTTACTCTAACTACCCTTCCATCTTCTCTTCTCTTGTAACACGTGAACTCTCTGAGTGTCCCTCAATGGGGAGAAACTTTTCATCTTTAACCTAGATGTTTTATCATCAGTGCTGTATAGATGGAGAAGTCTAGAGGCTACTGTAAAAATAAAACTGAAAACCAGAAGCAGGAGGCTTAAGTCCAAAGTCTGAAAACATTAGAGAACTCTTGAATCAGGGAACATTAAGCAATAGGAGCTCATCAAATGCCTTCATACC
>NW_017196215.1:0-8588 GCF_001704415.2 Capra hircus
GAATCCGCAGAGCCCCCGAGCAACTCGCATCCGGAACTCACTGGCCTTTCCTGAGGCCACCAGAGCGGGTCCTGAGGTCCCCGTCGTAAGACGAGATAACCTGCCGCAACTCGAGAAAATCCAGGAGGTTCTCCCCTCCAAGCGAGATGAGGCCCATTTCCGCTGAGGCGTACCGAGGCTAATCACATCTAAAATCTGGAATTTCTAAAGGGTCCTTCACACCCTTGCTGCAACTCAAGAAGTTCCCCGACATACGCGTCTCCACTCGAAAGGAAGCACGAGAGTCCCGCTCACATCCAGAGAACCCCGCTCCGCCTCCTAGCTCGAGAGGAGGGACCCCTTTCCCTGCGTGGTTGGGAAAGAATTCCTGGCGTTCCCGTCGCATCTCAAGAGGAGGCGCTCTCCACAGGAAAGGCGAGAGGAACTGCAGGGTGGTTCCACCATATCCTGAGTCCCCAAGATGTCTCAGTCCATTTCAGGGAAACCTGTTTTCCCTGCACTGCCTCGACTTTCAAGCCACGGGATCGACTCACACCACGGTGGCACGTGGGACAGCCCTGTGGGAAAGCCTCGTGGGAAAGCCTCGAGGGAAAGCCTCGTGGGAAAGCCTCGAGGGAAAGCCACAGTTGCTTTAATCACATGAAGGGAAGTGTGACACTGCTGCTACAGCTCGGGAGGAAAGCGCACGTGCATGCCCCCACTCGAGACGAGGACTGACTCCCCTGGGGAGACTCCAGAAGTACCCCAAGATCCACGTCAGCACTGGAGAGGAATCCTCACATTCCGGCACCGACTCCAAACAAGGTTTTAGGCCCGGCATCGACGGGAGAGGAATCCCGAGGGCCCGAGTAACTAGCATGGGGACTGGCCTTTCCTGAGGCCATCAGAGCGGGTCCCTGGGGTACCCGTCATAAGTCGAGAGCACCTGCCGCAACTCGAGAAAATCCAGGAGGTTCTCCCCTCCAGGCGAGATGAGGCCCATTTCCTCTGAGGCGTCCCCAGGCTAATCACACCTAATCTCTGGAACTTTCAAAACGTCCTTCACATCCTTGCTGGAACTCAAGAAGTTCCCCGACATACCCGTCTCCACTCGAGAGGAAGCACGAGAGTCCCGCCCACATCCAGAGGAGCCCCGTTACCGCCACATAGCTCGAGAGGAGGGATCCTTTCCCTGCGTGGTCGGGAAAGAATTCTCGGCATTCCCCGTCTCATCTCAAGAGGGGGCGCTTTACACAGGAAAGGCGTGAGGAACTCCAGGGTCGTTCCACCATTCCCAGAGTACCCCAGATGTCTCAGGCCATTCCAGGGAAACCTGTTTTTCCTGCACTGCCCGGACTTTCAAGCCGAGGATCATCTCACACGATGGTGGCACCTGGGACAGCCCTGTGGGAAAGACTCGTTGGAAAGTCTCATGGGAAAGCCTCGAAGGAAAGCCACAGATCCCTTGATCCACGTGAAGGGGAGCGAGACACTGCTGATACAGCTCGGGAGGAAAGCGCAAGTGCATGCCCCCACTCGAGACGAAGACTGACTCCCCTGGGGAGACTCCAGAAGTACCCCAAGATCCATGTCAGCACTGGAGAGGAATCCTCAGGTTCCGGCACCGACTCCAAACAAGGTCTTAGGCCCGGGCATCGACGGGAGAGGAATCCCGAGATGCCGCCGTGCAACTCGCATGGGGACTGGCCTTTCCTGAGGCCACCATAGAGGGTACCTGGGGTCCCCGTCGTAAGTCGAGAGCACCTGCCGCAACTCGAGAAAATCCAGGAGGTTCTCCCTTCCAGGCGTGATGAGGCCTATTTCCGCTGAGGCGTCTCGAGGCTAATCACTACTAACCTATGGAATTTCCAAAGTGTCCTTCACACCATTGCTGCAACTCAAGAAGTTCCCCGACATTCCCGTCTCCACTCGAGAGGAAGCACGAGAGTCCCGCCCACATCCAGAGGAGCCCCGTTACCGCCACATAGCTCGAGAGGAGGGATCCTTTCCCTGCGTGGTCGGGAAAGAATTCTCGGCATTCCCGTCTCATCTCAAGAGGGGGCGCTTTACACAGGAAAGGCGTGAGGAACTCCAGGGTCGTTCCACCATTCCCAGAGTACCCCAGATGTCTCAGGCCATTCCAGGGAAACCTGTTTTTCCTGCACTGCCTCGACTTTCAAGCCGAGGATCGTCTCACACGATGGTGGCACCTGGGTCAGCCCTGTGGGAAGACTCGTTGGAAAGTCTCATGGGAAAGCCTCGAAGGAAAGCCACAGATCCCTTGATCCACGTGAAGGGGAGCGAGACACTGCTGATACAGCTCGGGAGGAAAGCGCACGTGCATGCCCCCACTCGAGACGAAGACTGACTCCCCTGGGGAGACTGCAGAAGTACCCCAAGATCCATGTCAGCACTGGAGAGGAATCCTCAGGTTCCAGCACCGACTCCAAACAAGGTCTTAGGCCCGGGCATCGACGGGAGAGGAATCCCGAGATGCCGCCGTGCAACTCGCATGGGGACTGGCCTTTCCTGAGGCCACCATAGAGGGTACCTGGGGTCCCCGTCATAAGTCGAGAGCACCTGCCGCAACTCGAGAAAATCCAGGAGGTTCTCCCTTCCAGGCGTGATGAGGCCTATTTCTGCTGAGGCGTCTCGAGGCTAATCACTACTAACCTATGGAATTTCCAAAGTGTCCTTCACACCATTGCTGCAACTCAAGAAGTTCCCCGACATACCCGTCTCCACTCGACAGGAAGCACGAGAGTCCCACTACATCCAGTGGAGCCTCGTTTCCGCCTCATGGCTCGAGAGGAGCGATCCTTTCACTGCGTGGTCGGGAAAGAATTCCCGGCATTCCCCTCGCATCTCAAGAGGAGGCGCTCTCCACAGGAAAGGCGAGAGGAACTCCAGGGTCGTGCCACCTTTCCCAGATCCCCCAGATGTCTCAGTCCATTCCACGGAAGCCTGTTTTCCCTGCACTGCCTCAACATTCAAGACGACGATTGACTGACACCACGGTGGCAAGTGGGACATCACTGTGGGGAAGCGTCGTGAGAAAGCCTGGTGGGAAAGCGTCGTGGGAAAGCCTCGTGGAAACCTCGAGGGAAAGCCACTGATCCTAGGATACACGGGAAGGGAAGCGTGAAACTGCTGCTACAGCTCGGGAGGAAAGCGCACGTGCATGCCCCCACTCGAGACGAGGACTGACTCCCCTGGGGAGAATCCAGAAGTACCCAAGATCCATGTCAGAACTGGAGAGGAATTCTCAGTTTCCGACACCGACTCCACACAAGGTCTTAGGCCCCGGCATTGATGGCAGAGGAATCCTGAGAGGCTCCCGAGCAAATCGCATGGGGACTGGTTTTTCCTGAGGCCACCAGAGCGGGTCCCTGAGGTCCCCGTCGTAAGTCAAGAGCACCTGCCACAACTCGAGAAAATTCAGGAGGTTCTCCCCTCCAGGCAAGATGAGGCCCATTTCCACTGAGGCGTCTCCAGGCAAATCACACCTAACATCTGGAACTTCCAAAGGGTCCTTCACACCCTGTCTGCAACTCAAGAAGTTCCCCGACATACCCGTCTCTGCTCGAGAGAAAGCACGAGAGTCCCGCCCACATCCAGAGGAGCCCCGTTTGCGCCTCCTAACTCGAGAGGAGGGATCCTTTTAATGCATGGTTGGGAAAGAATTCCCAGCGTTTCCGTCGCATCTCAAGAGGAGGGGTTCTCCGCAGGAAAGGTGAGAGGAACTCCAGGGTCGTGCCACCATTCCCAGAGTCCCCCAGATATCTCAGTCCATTCCAGGGAAACCTGTTTTCCCTGCACTGCCTCGACTTTCAAGCCGAGGATCGACTCACACCACGGTGGCACGTGGGACAGCCCTGTGGGAAAGCCTCGTGGGAAAGCCTCATGGGAATGACTCGAGGGAAATCCACAGAATACTTGATCCACGCAAAGGGAAGCGTGACACTGCTGCTACAGCTCAGGAGGAAATCACACGTGCATGCCCCCACTCGAGATGAGGGCTGACTCCCCTGGGGAGACTCCAGAAGTACCCCAAGATCCTGTCAGCACTGTAGAGAAAACCTCAGGTTCCGGCACCCACTCCAAAAAAGATCTTAGGCCCCGGCATCGACGGGAGAGGAATCCCGAGAGGCCCCCGAGCAACTCGCATGGGGACTGGCCTTTCCTGAGGCCACCAGAGCGGGTCCCTGAGGTTCCCGTCTTAAGTCGAGAACACCTGCCCCAACTCGAGAAAATCCAGGAGGTTCTCCCCTCCAGGCGAGATGAAGCCCATTTCCGCTGAGGCGTCTCGAGGCTAATCGCATCTAACATCTGGAACTTCCAAAGGGTCCTTCACACCCTTGCTGCACTCAAGAAATTCCCCTACATACCCGGCTCCACTCGAGAGGAAGCACGAGAGTCACGCCCACATCCAGAGGAGCCCCGGTTCCGCCTCCTACCTCGAGAGGAGGGATCCTTTCCCTGCGTGGTCATGAAAAAATTTCCGGCGTTCCCGTCGCATCTCAAGAGGAGGCGCTCTCCACAGGAAAGGCGAGAGGAATTCCAGGGTCGTGCCACCATTCCCAGAGTCCCCCAGATGTCTCAGTCCATTCAATGGAAACCTGTTTTCCCTGCACTGCCTCGACTTTCAAGCCGAGGATCGACTCACACCCCGGTGGCATGTGGGACAGCCCTGTGGGAAAGCCTCGTCGGAAAGCCTCGAGGGAAAGCCTCGAGGGAAAGCCACAGATCCCTTGATCCACGCGAAGGGAAGCATGACACTGCTGCTACAGCTCGGGAGCAAAGCGCACGTGCATTTCTCCACTTGAGACGAGGACTGACTCCCCTGGGGAAACTCCAGAAGTACCCCAAGATCCATGTCAGCACTGGAGAGGAATCCTCAGTTTGCGGCACCGACTGCACACAAGGACTTAGGCCCCAGCATTGACGAGAGAGGAATCCAGACAGGCTCCCCAATAATTCGCATGGGGACTGGCCTTTCCTGAGGGTACCAGAGCGGGTCCCTGAGGTCCCCGACGTACGTCGAAAGCTCCTGCCGCTACTCGCAAAATCCAGGAAGTTCTCCCCTCCAGGCGAGTTGAGCCCAATTTCCTCTGAGGCGTCACCAGGCTAATCACACCTAACCTCTAAACTTCTAAAGGGTCCTTCCCACCCTTGCTGCAACTCAAGAAGTTCCCCGACATAGCCGTCACCACTCGAGAGGAAGCACGATAGTCCCACCCACATCCAGAGGAGCCCCGTTTCCGCCTCATAGCTCGAGAGGAGGGATCCGTTTCCTGCGTGGTCGGGAAAGATTTCCCGGCCATCCCGACACATCTCAAGAGGAGGTGCTTTCCACAAGAAAGGCGAGAGGAACTCCAGGGACGTGCCACCATTCCAGACTACCCCAGGTGTCTCAGTCCATTCCCCGGAAAACTTTTTTCCCTGCAATTCCTCGAATTTCAAGCCGAGGATCGACTGACACCACAGTGGCACTTGAGATAGCCCTGTGGAAAAGCCTTGAGGGAAAGCCTCGTGGAAAGCCTCGTGGGAAAGTCACAGATCCCTTGATCCACGCGAAGGGAAGCGTGACACTGCTGCTACAGCTCGGGAGGAAAGCGCACGTGCATGCCCCCACTCGAGACGAGAACTAACGCCCCTCGGAAGACTCCAGAAGTACCCCAAGATTCCTGTCGGCACTGGAGAGGAATCCTCAGGTTCCGGCAAGATCTCCACACAAGGTCTTAGGCCGCGACATCCATGGGAGAGGAATCCCGAGAGGCCACGGAGCTACTCGCATGGGGACTGGCCTTTCCTGAGGCCACCAGAGCGGGTCCCTGAGGTCCCCGTCATAAGTCGAGAGCACCTGCCGCAATTCGAGAAAATCCAGGAGGTTCTCCCCTCCAGGCGAGATGAGGCCCATTTCCGCTGAGGTGTCTCGAGGCTAATCATACCTAACCTCTGGAACTTCCAAAGGGTCCTTCACACCCTTGCTGCAACTCAAGAAGTTCCTCGAAATACCCGTCTCCACTCGAGAGAAGCACCAGGGTCCCGCCCACATCCAGAGGAGCACCGTTTCCCCCTCCTAGTTCGAGAGCAGGGTTCCTTTCCCTGCCTGGTCGGGAAAGAATTCTCGGCGTTTCCGTCGCATCTCAAGAGGAGGCGCTCTCGACAGGAAAGGCGAGAGGAACTCCAGGGTCGTGCAACCATTCCCAGAGTCCCCCAGATGTCTCAGTCCATTCCAGGGAAACCTGTTTTCCCTGCACAGCCTCGACTTTCAAGCCGAGGATCGACTCACACCACGGTGCCACGTGGGACAACCCTGTGGGAAGGTTCGTGGGAAAGCCTCCTGGGAAAGCCTGAAGAGAAAGCCACAGATCCCTTGATCCACGCGAAGGGAAGCCTGACACTGCTGCTAAAGCTCGGGAGGAAAGCGCACGTGCATGCCCCCACTCGAGACGAGGACTGACTCCCCTGGGGAGACCCCAGAAGTACCCCAAGATCCATGTCAGCACTGGAGAGGAATCCTCAGGTTCCGGCACCGACTCCACGCAAGGTCTTAGGCCCCGGCATCGAAGGGAGAGGTTTCCAGAGAGGCCCTCGAGCAAATCGCATGGGGACTGGCCTTTCCTGAGGCCACCAGAGCAGGTCCCTGAGGTCCCGGTCGTAGTCGAGAGCACCTGCCGCAACTCGAGAAAATCCAGGAGGTTCTCCCCTCCAGGCGAGATGAGGCCCATTTCCGCTGAGGCGTTTCGAGACTATTCACAGCTAAACTCTGGAACTTCCTAAGGGTCCTTCACACCCTTGCTGCAACTCAAGAAGTTCCCTGACATACCCCTCTCCACTCGAGAGGAAGCACGAGAGTCCCGCCCACATCCAGAGGAGCCCCGTTTCCGCCTCCTAGCTCGAGAGGAGGGATCCTTTCCCTGCGTGGTCGGGAAAGAATTCCCAGTGTTCCCGAGGCATCTCAAGAGGAGGCGCTCTCCACAGGAAAGGCGAGACGAACTCCAGGGTGGTGAAACCATTCCCAGAGACCCCAGATTTCTCAGTCCATTCCAGGGAAACCTGTTTTCCCAGCTCTGCATCGACTTTCAAGCGTAGGATCGTATCACACCAAGGTGGCACGTGGGACAGCCCTGTGGGAAAGCCTCGTGGGAAACCCTCGTAGGAAAGCCTCAAGGGAAAGCCACAGATACCTTGATCCACGCGAAGGGAAGTGCGACGCTGCTGCTACAGCTCGGGAGGAAAGCGCACGAGCATGCCACCACTCGAGAGGAGGACTGGCTCCCCTGGGGAGACTTCAGAAGTACCCCAAGATCCATGTCAGCACTGGAGAGGACTCCTCAGGTTCCGGCACCGACTCCACACAAGGTCTTAGGCCCCGGCATCGACGGGAGACGAATCCCAAGAGGCCCCCGAGCAAATCGCATGGGGACTGGCCTTTCCTGAGGCCACCAGAGCGGATCCCTGAGGTTCCCGTCGTAAGTACAGAGCACCTGCCGCAACTCGAGAAAATCCAGGAGGCTCTCCCCTCCAGGCGAGATGAGGCCCATTTCCGCTGAGGCGTCTCGAGGCTAATCACATCTAACATTTGGAACTTCGAAAGGGTCCTTCACACCCTTGCTGCTACTCAAGAAGTTTCCCGACATCCACGTCTCCTCTCGAGAGGAAGCACGCGAGTCCCGCCCACATCCAGAGGAGGCCCCGTTTCCGCCTCCTAGCTCGAGAGGTGGATCCTTTCCCTGCGTGGTCGGGAAAGAATTCCCGGCGTTCCCGTCGCATCACAAGAGGAGGAACTGTCCACAGGAAAGGCGAGAGGAACTCCAGGGTCGTGCCACCATTCTCAGAGTCCCCCAGATGTCTCAGTTTCATTCCAGGGAAAAACTGTTTTCCCTGCACTGCCTCGACTTTCAAGCCGAGGATCGACTCACACCACGGTGGCACGTGGGACAGCCCTGTGGCAAAGCCTCGTGGGAAAGCCTCGTGGGAAAGCCTCGAGGTAAAGCCACAGATCCCTTGATCCACGCGAAGGGAAGCGGTGACACTGCTGCTACAGCTCGGAGGAATGTGCACGTACATGCCCCCACTCGAGACGAGGACTGACTCCCCTGGGGAGACTCCAGAAGTACCCCAAGATCCATGTCGGCACTGGAGAGGAATCCCCAGGTTCATGAACCGACTCCACACAAAGTCTTAGGCCCCGGCATCGACGGAGTGGAATCCCGAGAGGCCCCCGAGCAACTCGCATGGGGACTGGCCTTTCCTGAAGCCACCACAGCGGGTCCCTGAGGTCCCCGTCGTAAGTCGAGAGCACCTGCCGCAACTCGAGAAATTCCAGGAGGTTCTCCCCTCCAGGCGAGATGAGGCCCATTTCCGCTGAGGCGTCTCGAGTGAAATCACTCCTAACCTCTGGAACATCCAACGGCGTCCTTCACACCCTTGCTGCAACTCAAGAAGTTCCCTGACATAACCCGTCTCCACTCCAGACTCAAGAAGTTCCCTGACATACCCGTCTCCACTCCAGAGGAAGCACGAGAGTCCCGCCACATCAGAGGATCCCCGTTTCTGCCTCCTAGCTCGAGAGGAGGGATCCTTTCCCTGGCGTGGTCGGG
>NW_017196216.1:0-8587 GCF_001704415.2 Capra hircus
CCCACGCGAGAGGAGGACTGACTCCCCTGGAGAGACTCCAGAAGTACCCAAAGATCCATGTCAGCACTGGAGAGGAATCCTCAGATTCCGGCACCGAATCCACACAGATTTTGGCTCCAGCATCGAAGGGAGAGGAATCCCCGAGAGGGCCCCCGAGCAACTCGCATGGGGACTGGCCTTTACTGAAGCCACCAGAGCAAGTCCCTGTGGTCCCCTTCGTAAGTCGAGAGCACCTGCCGCAACTCGAGAAAATCCAGGAGGTTTTCCTCTCCAGGCGAGATGAGGCCAATTTCCGCGAGGCGTCTCGAGGCCTAATCATATCTAACATCTGGAACTTCCAAAGGGTCCTTCACACCCTTTGCAACTGGACAACTAGTTCCCGACATACCCGTCTCCACTCGAGAGGAAGCACGAGAGTCCGGCGCCCAAATCAAGAGGAGCCCCGTTTCCGCCTCCTAGCTCGAGAGAGGAGGGATCCTTTCCCTGCGTGGTCGGGAAAGAAATTCCCGGGGTTCCCGTCGCATCTCAAGAGGAGGCGCTCTCCACAGGAAAGGGCGAGAGGAACTCGAGGGTCATGCCACCATTCCAGAGTCCCCCAGATGTCTCAGTCCATTGCCAGGGAAAACTGTTTTCCCTGCACTGCCTCGACTTTCAAGCGAGGATCGACACACACCACGGTGGCACGTAGGACAGCCCTGTGGAAGAGCCTCGTGGAAGGCCTCGTGGGAAAGCCTCGAGGGAAAGCCACAGATCCTTGATCCACGCGAAGGGAAGCGTGACACTGCTGCTACAGCTCGGGAGGAAAGCGCACGTGCAGGCCCAACTCGGACGAGGACTGGACTCCCTGGGGAGATTCCAGAAGTACCCCATGATCCATGTTCAGCACTGGAGAGGAATGCTCAGGTTCCGGTACCGACTCCACACAAGGTCTTAGGCCCTGGCATCGACGGGAGAGGAATTCCGAGGGCCCCGAGCAACTCGCATTGGGACTGGCCTTTCCTGAGTCCACCAGAGCGGGTCCCTGAGGTCCCCGCCGTAAGTCGAGAGCACCTGCCGAAACTCGAGAAAATCCAGGAGGTTCTCCCCTCCAGGCGAGATGAGGCCCATTTCCGCTCAGGCGTCTCGATGCTAATCACACCTAACTCTGGAACTTCCGAAGGGTTCTTCACACCGTTGCTGTAACTCAAGAAGTTCCCCGACATACCCGTCTCCACCCGAGTGGAAGCACGAGAGTTCCGCCCACATCCAGAAGAGCCCCGTTTCCGCCTCCTAGCTCGGAGCAGGGATCTTTTCCTGCGTGGTCGGAAAGAATTCCGGCATTCCTGTCGCATTCAAGAGGAGGCGCTCTCCACAGGAAAGGGCGAGAGGAACTCCAGGGTCGTGCCACCATTCCCAGAGTCCCCCAGATGTCTCAGTCGATTCCAGGGAAACCTGTTTTCCCTGCACTGCTTCGACTTTCAAGCCGACGATCGACTCACACCACAGTGGCACGTGGGACAGCCCTGTGGGAAAGCCTCGAGGGAAAGCCACATATCCCTTTGATCCACGCGAAGGGAAGCATGACACTGCTTCTACAGCTCGGGAGGAAAGTGCACGTGCATGCCCCCACTCGAGACGAGGACTGACTCCCCTTTGGAGACTCCACAAGTACCCCAAGATCCATCTCGGCACTGGACAGGTATTCTCAGGTTACGGCACATACTCCACACAAGGTCTGAGCGCCCGGCATCGACGGGGAGAGGAATCCCGAGAGGCCCCGAGCAACTCTTCATGGGGACTGCCTTTCCTGAGGCCACCAGAGCGGGTCCCTGAGGTCCCCGTCGTAAGTCGAGAGCACCTGCCGCAACTCGAGAAAATCCAGGAGGTTCTCCCCTCCAGGAGAGATGAGGCCCATTTCCGCTGTGGCGTCTCGAGGCTAATCACACCTAACCTCTGGAAATTCAAAGGGTCCTTCCCACCCTTTGCTGCAACTCAAGAAGTTCCCCGACAAACCCGTCTCCACTCGAGAGGAAGCACGAGAGTCCCGCCCACATCCAGAGGAGCCCCTTTCGCCTCCTAGCTAGAGAGGAGGGATCCTTTCCCGCGTGGTCGGGAAAGAAATTCCCGGCTTTCCGTCGCATCTCAAGAGGAGGCGCCTCACCACAGAAAGGCGAGAGGAACTCCAGGGTCGTGCCACCATTCCCAGAATCCCCCAGATGTCTCAGTCCATTCCAGGGAAACCTGTTTTCCCTGCACTGCCTCGACTTTAAAGTCCGAGGATCGACTCACCACCCACGGTGGCACGTGGGACAGCCCTGTGGGAAAGCCTCGTTGGGAAAGCCTCGTGGGAAAGCCTCGAGGGAAAGCCACAGATCCCTTGATTAACGCGAAGGGAAGCGTGACATCTGCTGCTACAGCTCGGGAAGGAAAGCGCACGTGCATGCCCCCACTCGAGACGAGGACTGACTCCCCTGGGGAGACTCCAGAAGTACCCCAAGATCCATGTCAGCACTGGAGAGGAATCCTCAGGTTCCACGGCACTGACTCCACACAAGGCCTTTATGCCCCGGCATCGACGGGAGAGGAATCCCGAGAGGCCCCCATTAGGCAACTCGCTGGGGACTGGCCTTTCCTGAGGCCACCAGAGCGGGTCCCTGAGGTCCCCGTCGTAAGTCGAGAGCACCTGCCGCAACTCGAGAAAATCCAGGAGGTTCTCCCCTCCAGGCGAGATGAGGCCCATTTCGCTGAGGCGTCTCGACGCTAATCACACCTAAATTCTGGAACTACCAAAGGGTCCTTCACACCCTTGCTGCAACTGAAGAAGTTCCTCGACATACCCGTCTCCACTCGAGAGGGAACACGAGAGTCCGCCCACATGCCAGAGGAGCCCCGTTTCCGCCTCCAAGCTCGAGAGGAGGGATTCTTTCCCTGCGTGTGTCGGGAAAGAATTCCCGGCGTTCCCGTCGCATCTCAAGAGGAGGCGCTCTCCACAGGGAAGGCGAGAGGAACTCCAGGGTCGTGCCAACATTCCCAGAGTCCCCCAGATGTCTCAGTCCATTCCAGGGAAACCTGTTTTCCCTGCACTGCCTCGACTGTCAATCCGAGGATCGACTCACACCACGGTGGCACGTGGGAACAGCCCTGTGGGAAAGCCTCGTGGGAGTGCCTCGTGGGAAAGCCTCAAGGGAAAGACCACTGATCCCTTGATCCACGCGAAGGGAAGCGTGACACTGCTGCTACAGCTCGGGAGGAAAGCGCACGTGCAATGCCCCCACTCGAAACGAGGACTGACTTCCCTGGGGAGACTCCAGAAGTACCCCAAGATCCATGTCAGCACTGGACAGGAATGCTCATGTTCCGGAACCTACTCCACACAAGGTATTAAGGCCCCGGCATCGAAGGGAGAGGAATCCTGAGAGGCCCCCGAGCAACTCGCATGGCGCCTGGCCTTTCCTGAGGGCCACCAGAGCGGGTCCCTGAGGTCCCCGTCGTAAGTCGAGAGCACCTTCCGCAACTAGAGAAAATCCATTAGGTTCTCCCCTCCAGGCGAGATGAGGCCCATTTCCGCTGAGGCGTCTCGACGCTAATCACACCTAACCTCTGGAACTTCCAAAGGGTCCTTCACACCCTAGCTGCAACTCAAGAGTTCCATGAGAGACCCGTCGCCACTCCATAGGAATCACCAGGGTACCACCCACATCCAGAGGAGCCCCAATTCCCCTCCTGGCTCAAGATGAGGGATCTTACCCTGATTGGCCGGGAAAAATTCCTGTCGTACCTGTCGCATCTCAAGAGGAGGCACGCTCCACAAGAAAGGTGAAGAGGAACTCCAGGGTCATTCCACCATTCCAAGAGTCCCCCAGATGTCTCAGTCCTTTCCAGAGGAACTTGTTTACCCTGCACTGCCTCGACGTTCACGCGGTAGGACCGACTCACACGATGGTGGCACGTGGGACAGCCCTGACGGAAAGCCTCGTGGGAAAGCCTCGTGGGAAAGCCTCGAGGGAAAACAAGAAGCCCCTGATCAACCCCAACGGGAAAAT
The DNA here is from genome assembly GCF_001704415.2 of Capra hircus. Lineage (NCBI taxonomy): Eukaryota > Metazoa > Chordata > Mammalia > Artiodactyla > Bovidae > Capra > Capra hircus. Next base: position 4,023 of record NW_017196216.1, read on the forward strand.
TGACCTCTGCTCCTAATGCTCCGGAGAAAAGTGCACGTGCATGCCCCCATTTGGAGACGAAGATGACTCCCCAGTGGAGACTCCAGTAGTACCCCAAGATCCATTTCAGCACTGGAGAGGAAACCTCAGGTTCGGGCACCGATTCCAAAAAAGGTCTTAGGCCCCGTCATCGACCGGAGAGGAATCCGAGAGGCCCCTTAGCAACTCGCAAGTCGACTTGGCATTACCTGAGCGGACCAGAGCGGGATTACATAAGTCGCCAGGTGTAACTGGAGAGCACCTGCTTGAAACTCGAGAAAACACAGGAGGTTCTCCCCTGCAGTCGAGATGAGGCCCATTTCCGCTGAGGCGTCTCGAGTCTAATCACACCTAACCTCTGGAACTTCCAAAGGGTCCTTCACACCCTTGCTGCAACTCAAGAAGATCCCCGACATACCTCTCTCCACACGAGAGGAAGAACGAGAGTCCCGCCCACATACAGAGGAGCCCCGTTTCCGCCTCCTAGCTCGAGAGGAGGGATCCTTTCCCTGCATGGTCGGGAAAGAACTCCCGGCGTTCCTGTCTCATCTCAAGAGGAGGCGCTCCCCACAGGAAAGGCGAGAGAAACTCCAGTGTTGTGCCATCATTCCAAGAGTCCCCCAGATATCTCAGTGTGCCAGGTCCATGCCCCGCTGGATCCAGGGTATTCGACGGGATGGACGGCGTTGACGTGGAAAGTCTTGTGTATTTTATTAATGTAAGAGGAGATTAAGAAATTATAGGGTAGTAAGAAGATTAACTGGAGGAAAAAGGCTGAATAGCTAGGTTTCCGCGGAAGGCCAATAAAATTCCCGACAAGGAATTTTCTGGCGGACTCTGGGAATGGTGGCACGACCCTCGAGTTCCTCTTGCCTTTCCTGTGGAGAGCACCTCCTCTTGAGATGCGCCGGGAACGCCGGGAATTTCTTTCACGACCACGCAGGGAAACGATCCCTCCTCTGGATCTAGCAGGCAGAAACGGGGGCTCCTCTGCGATGTGGGCGGGACTCTTGTGCTTCCTCTCGAGTGGAGACGGGTATATCGGGGAATCATGAGTTTGCCAGCAAGGGTGTGAAGGACCCTTTGGAAGTTCCAGAGGTTAGGTGTGATTAGCCTCGAGACGCCTCAGCGGAAATGGGCCTCATCTTGCCTGGAGGGGAGAACCTCCTGGATTTTCTCGAGTTGCCGCAGGTGCTCTCGTCTTACTACGGGGACCTCAGGGACCCGCACTGGTGGCCCCAGGAAAGGCCAGTCCCCATGCGAGTTGCTCGGGGGTCTCTCGGGATTCCTCTCCCGTCGATGCCGGGACCTAAGATCTTGTGTGGAGCCAGTGCCGGAACCTGAGGATTCCTCTCCAGTGCTTACGTGGATCTCGGGGTAGTTCTGGAGTCTCCCCAGTGGAGTCAGTCCTCGTCTCGAGTGGGGGCATGCACGTGCGCTTTCCTCCCGAGCTGTAGCAGCAGTGTCACCCTTTCCTTCTCGAGGATCGAGGAATCTGTGGCTTTCCCTCGAGGCTTTCCCACGAGGCTTTCCCACAGGGCTGTCCCACGTGCCACCGTGGTGTGAGTCGATCCTCGGCTTGAAAGTCGAGGCAGTGCAGGGAAAACAGGTTTCCCTGGAATGGACTGAGACATCTGGGGGACTCTGGGAATGGTGGCTCGACCCTGGTTTCCTCTCGCCTTTCCTGTGGAGAGAGCGTCCTCTTGAGATGCGACGGGAACGCCGGGAATTCTTTCCCGAAAACGCAGGGAAAGGATCCCTTCTCTCGAGCTAGAAGGCAGAAACGGGGCTCCTCTGCATGTGGGCAGAACTCTCGTGCTTCCTCTCGAGTGGAGACGGGTATGTCGGGGAACTTCTTGAGTTGCAGCAAGGGTGTGAAGGACCCTTTGGGAAGTTCCAGATGTTAGATGTGATTAGCCTCGAGACGCCTCAGCGCAAATGGGCCTCATCTCGCCTGGAGGGGAGAACCTCCTGGATTTTCTCGAGTTGCGGCAGGTGCTCTCGACTTAAGACGTGGACCACAGGGACCCGCTCTGGTGGCCTCAGGAAAAGCAAGTTCCCAGGCGAGTTGCTCGGGGGCCTTCGGGTTTCCTCTCCCGTTGATGCTGGGGCCTAAGACCTTGTGTGGAGTCGGTGCGGGAACCTGAGAATTCCTCTCCAGTGCTGACTTGGATCTTGGGGTACTTCTGAGTCTCCCCAGGGGAGTCAGTCCTCGTCTCGAGTGCGGGCCTGCACGTGCGCTTTCCTTTCGAGCCGTAGCAACAGTGTCACACTTCCCTTCGCTTGGATTAAGGGATCTGTGGCTTACCCTCCGTTGCTTTCCCACGAGTCTTTCAAACGAGGCTTTCCACAGGGCTGTCCCACGTGCCACCGTGGTGTGAGTCGATCCTCGGCTTGAAAGTCGAGGCAGTGCAGGGAAAACAGGTTTTCCTGGAATGGACTGAGACATATGGGGGATTCTGGGAATGGTGGCACGACCCTGGAGTTCCTCTCGCCTTTTCTGTGGAGAGCGCCTCCTCTTGAGATGCGACGGAAACGCCGGGAATTCTTTCCCGACCACGCCGGGAAAGGATCCCTCCTCTCCGAGCTAAGAGGCGGAAAAGGGGCTCCTTTGGATGTGGGCGGGACTCTCGTGCTTCCTCTCGAGTGGAGACGGGTATGTTGGGGATCTTCTTGAGATGCAGCAAGGGTGTGAAGGACTCTTCGGAAGTTCCAGAGTTTAGGTGTGATTAGCCTAGAGTCGCCTCAGGGGAAATGGGCCTCATCTCGCCTGGAGGGGAGAACCTCCTGGATTTTCTCAAGTTGCGGCAGGAGCTCTCGACTTACGACGGGGACCTCAGGGACCCGCTCTGGTGGCCTCAGGAAAGGCCAGTCCCCATGCGAGTTGCTCGGGGGCCTCTGGGGATTTCTCTCCCGTCGATGCCGGGGCCTAAGACTTTGTGTGGAGTCGGTGCCGGAACCTGAGGATTCCTCTCCAGTGCTGATATGGATCTTGGGGTACTTCTGGAGTCTCCCAAGGGGAGTCAGTCCTCATCTCGAGTGGGGGCATGCACGTGCGCTTCCCACCCGAGCTGTAGCAGCAGTGTCACGCTTCCCTTCGCGTGGATCAAGGGATCTGTGGCTTTGCCTCGAGGCTTTCCCAAAGGGCTGTCCCACGTGCCACCGTGGTGTGATTGGATCCTCGTCCTGACAGTCGAGGCAGTGTAGGGAAACAGGTTTCCCTGGAATGGTCTGAGACATCTGGGGGACTCTGGGAATGGTGGCACGACCCTGGAGTTCCTCTCGCCTTTCCTGTGGAGAGCGCCTCCTCTTGAGATGCGACGGGAACGCCGGGAATTCTTTCCCGACCACGCAGGGAAAGGATCCCTCCTCTCGAGGTAGGAGGTGGAAACGGGGCTCCTCTGGATGTGGGCAGAACTCTCGTGCTTCCTCTCGAGTGGAGACGGTTATGTCTGGGATCTTCTTGATTTGCAGCAAGGGTGTGAAGGACCCTTTGGAAGTTTCAGAGGTAAGGTGTGATTAGCCTCGAGACGCCTCAAGGGAAATGGGCCTCATCTCGCCTGGAGGGGAGAACCTCCTGGATTTTCTCGAGTTGCGACAGGTGCTCTCGACTTACGACGGGGACCTCAGGGACCCTCTCTGGTGGCCTCAGGAAAGGCCAGTCCCCATGCGAGTTGCTCCGGGGCCTCTCGGGATTCCTCTCCCGTCGATGCGGGGGCCCTAAGACATTGTGCGGTGTCTGAGCCGGAACATGAGGATTCCTCTCCAGTGCCGACATGGACCTTGGGGTACTTCTGGAGTCTCCCCATGGGCGTCAGTCCTCCTCTCCAGAGGGGTCATGCACGTGCGCTTTCCTTCTGAGCTGTATCAGCAGTGTCACTCTTCCCTTCGTGTGGATCAAGGGATCTGTGGCTTCCCTCGGCTTTCCACTAGGCTTTCCCAACGAGGCATTCCCACAGGGCTGTCCCACGTGCCAACGTCGTGTGAGTGCGATCCTCGCTTGAAAGACGAGGCAGTGCAGGGAAAAACAGATTTCCCTGGAATGGACTGAGACATCTGGAGGACTCTGGAATGGCTGGCACGACCCTGGAGTTCCTCTCACCTTTCCTGTGGAAAGCGCCGCCTCTTGAGATGCGATGGGAACGCCGGAATTTTTCCCGACCACGAAGGGAAAGGATCCCTCCTCTGGAGCTAGGAGGCGGAAACGGGGCTCCTCTGGATGTGGGGGGAACTCTCGTGCTTCCTCGAGTGGAGACGGGTATGTCAGCGGAACTTGTTGAGTTGCCAGCAAGGGTGTGAAGGACCCTTGGAGTCCCAGAGGTTGGGTGTTAGCCTCGAGACGCCTCAGCGGAAATTGGCCTCATCTCGCCTGGAGGGGAGAACCTGCTGGATTTTCTCGAGTTTGCGGCAGGTGCTCTCGACTTCTGACGGGGACCTCAGGGACCTGCTCCGGTGGCCTCAGGAAAGGCCAGTCCCCATGCGAGTTGCTCGGGGGCCTCTTGGGATTCCTCTCCCGTCGATGCCGGGTGCGTGAGATTTTGTGTGGA
>NW_017196217.1:0-8587 GCF_001704415.2 Capra hircus
AAAAAAATAAACTGAAAAAAAAAGAAAGAAAAAGAAAAGAAGCAGCATTATCTGTGAAGCACAACAAAAATGCATGTCTGTCTGTCTGGGTGTTTCATACATAAATCAACACACGTTAAGACACAGGTGACAACTGCATCCATGAGAATGTGTGTATGTTCCCATGTTATGAGCTCTACTGACACTGATCCATCTGTGCAAATGGGAACATTTGTAGACTTTGGATAATGGGCTGAGATATGTAGGGGCATTGAGGGCTGTTCGTGACCACAGGACTGTGAGCTCCAAACTCCAGTGAGAATAATAAGAAACAAGGGACTTCACAGGCAGTCCAGTGGTTAAGATTCTGAGCTCCCACTGCAGGGGACATAGGTCCAATCCCTGGTTGGGAACTAAGATCCCACATGCTATGTGGCCACACATCCCCTCCAAAAAAGGCAACTCAAAGGGAAAAACAAAACAAAACAAAACACTGCCTCTGGCTATTTCTACAGTTAAATCAGTAAAACTATTAATATAGTCTGAATGTCTTATCTGGGTCACCAATGAGTTTTACCAATTTCACACTGAAAGTGTCACCAGTATCAGTAAGTTTACATTCCTAACACCAAAGACACTTGGAAAAAATCTCATTTTAGCTGCTTCACAACAGCTCCTTTCTGTTTTTCCTACCACTTGGATCAGAGTGGGAAGTATAAGACAGGAAGTCAGGAGCTGTTGTGTCTTCAGCAAGATGTCATGGGAAAATGATACCACTTTTTGAAATTAAACTGATGTCCAATAAAATAAGGCTATAAATCCCAGGTTTGTGAATGTGCAGGGAACCAGGCCAGGGTTCATCTCTGATGACCACACCAACTTGTTAGACACTTGCTCCTGGATCTCTCTTCACACATCAAACTCAACATGATCAATATCTGATGCCCCACATAAAACAGCCATGTCCTCTGACTTCCCTGCTCTACTTCTTTCCCAGGCTCATAGGCACAACTGTCCACCTTCCTTCCAGCTTTCCCCGAGTCCAGCACGCTGCCAAGCCCTGAAGACGCTACTCTTGCAGTGTTTCATGGCTCAATCCCTCACTTTAAGGTCCACATTCACCACCTGGGTGTCAGGCTTCATTATCGTTTAAAAAACAAAATAAAACAAACTCTTTTCTTAATCATAATCAGTGCAAATGAATTTGAAAAGTAAATAAAGACTAGATATACCCTAGAAGTCTGATAAAACCAATCTTAAGATGTTGATGTTTTGATTTTCCAGACTTGTGTTATGTGTTCTTAAAGATAAAAATGTACATATTTAAACAAAATATGATTAGTATGAACATACTGTTATAATGTATCTTCATTTAGAATTTCATAAAAATATTTATTTTAAATTGCTATATAATATCACAGTATATGTGATCATTTATTTAACAAAATCCTACTGGTAGATATTCAGACACTTTCCAATATTTTGCTATCATAAATAACTCCGTGTCAAATATCCTTGAAGCTCAATCTTTGCAAATAACCTTAATTCTTTCCTTCAGATAAATTCTCAGATGTGGAATTGCTGAGAATAAGGTACATACATTTTAAGAGAAAGCTGTTAAGTATTGCCAACCTCCAGAAAAATGATACCATTTTCAACTTCCACCTGTTTCCCTGCACATTCATAAACCTGGGTGCTATAGCTTTGTTTTAATTGACATCAGTTTGATTCTGAAATGTGGAGTCTATTTCCCAGGACGTCTTACTGGAAACACAACAGCTCCTGACTCCCTGTCCCCTGCACCTGCCCACTCGGGTCCGCATGCTTTTATTTCTCAGATTAAACCCCCAAAGGTTGGCTCTATGTCATTCCATCCCAGGACATCTCTTCTACTGACCTCTGCATCCTTCATGTCCATAAGTCAAGTTCCTTGGGGTCAGTAGGTAGTTGTGAGGGTTGGATATGAAAATGTATGTTATACACCTGGTAGTTCTTTTCCCTGAATGCTATGCAGGTGCCTGGTTCTTCACTCACTGGATCAGGGCATAGTGCCTTTGCTCATGTTGGTTTCACCTCCCAGAATGCCTTGCACATGCATTTCCACCTGCTGAAGCCCTGACCACACATCACTAAGTCTGTCTCACGTGCCTAATTCTACAGAAATGCTCTCCCTGTCCCCTATGTGTGCTTATCCCAATACTAACAGATGTTGTATTATCTTTTCCTAAATTTCTATAAAAATTCTGACCACCTTCTAGCTTACAAAACTAATATACCCATTATCTTGTTTCTTCAACTGGCCTGTATATGTTGACAGCAGGATCTGTACTAGACCTTGACTTTTTCTTATTTTTTATTCCCTGTGGAGCCCTGAGACAAAAGAAGCTTCTGGCAGAAAGCTGAGATTTTTAATCATGCCAGAGAATTTATGGAAAATCTATCACCATAATATTTAGACATATGATAAGTTGGACAAAAAGGAACATGGCAGATGGATCCTATAGCCATAAATAAAACTTTGAGTGGCCAACACCTCATTCTCATGGGACAGACAACTTCCACCATGTAAGTGGTTATGGCCATTTTATACAGTATAAATCATTGGTCAAGCATTTACTCTGACCCATGTGCTGGGTGCTTTACATGTCTTATCTTGTTTAAGTCGTACAACAAGCCTACAGGTTAGGTCCTATCAATTCCATTTTTCCAAAGAAGACTGAGGCTTAATTAGTCTGCCTGAAATTTCAGAGTCCATTAAGTCATAGGATGAGACTCAAACCCACATCTGTCAGCCTCTTTCCATTCTGCTGATGAACTCCTTAAACCTGGATGGCCTGGTATCTTATCATGTCTCTGTGTAGCTAGAACAGTGGGGAGAGGTGTAGCTGCAGTTAAAGGAACAGGCCTACCATAGAGATCCTGTGGCCAGAGAGTTGAGCATGATGTGGACATGGGTACATACAACACGGTGAGTGGGACAAGAGGATGACATCACTGAGCAGAGAGGGTACCTGAGGTCAGGTGGCCTGGTTGTCAGCAGGAAGAACCAGCACCCCAGGTGGGCTGGAAGAGAAACCCTGCAGCCTAGTGGGGCAATGGTTTCCCCAGGAGACAAACCAAACAGACCTCCTGCCCTGCTTGGGGAGCGAGACTCATTCTTTATCCCATCAGGTGGTGAAAGAGCTGCACATACACTGCTGCACTGGGCTGTCTCTGACTCCAGGTCCAGGCAGAGCTGAGCCTGTGGGAAATCCCTCCAGTCCCTGTAGGAGGCTGGTGTAGGGAAGGCGGGAGCAGAATGAAAACTGCCCGTGATGAAGACAAGACTCCACCAAGAGGATGCCAAAGAAATGCAGTGGAATCACACAGAGTTGAATTATAAAGCATAAGTGCAATTTGCAGAATATGAAAGTAAGTAAATCTATAGGGGAAGTGGCACAGAACTTTCTAGAGCCTCATGGTCAGTCATAACAGGGACTTGGGTAACTCCTGAGCTCAACTTCAACCTGTCAAAGGATGTTTAATAAAATCACAGGTTATCACTCATAAGAAATGCCTATGGGAGAGAAAGGAATTTACCAGAAGGTCTTGTTCAAATGAGTAAAGAGGTCTGGATGGGCCTGAGACTCTGCCTTTATAGAAAGCTCCAAGAGAGGTAGGAGCTGCTGGCCCTGTCACCACAGTCTGAGTCACAAGGAATTAGAAAGCCAGTAAGGGAAGTGGGACAATCTGGAGTGAGGAGAGGGGTTGCTGAGGAGATACTATGTAAAAAAGGAGAAAATGTAGGAAACTAATATTTTTGCACATTACAGCAAGGTCTAGTAAGTATCTCTAAAAATGTACTATAGAAGTAAGAGCGCTGAGCAAGAAAAAAAATAACAAACCAAAACCAATCTATCCTGAGAGCTGGATAAATGCTTTAAAACGTCCCAGAACTCTAAAATCATTAAAACAACCCCAAAACCATCTAAATGAAAATTGCAACCAGTGTTCAGAATCTAACCGTGCAGATTAAGGTGCTATTTACCTCAGCTGGGGTTTTAGTTTTACTTGCTATTTCTTCCATGAATTAGAATTCTATGTAGTACCTACTACATTCTTTTATTGACTCTAACTTTCAGGAATCAGGACATCAGAGGAAACAATGGAAAGAGAATAAAGCCCCATTTCGGCTGGGCAGGCTCACTCCCACACTCCCCGTAGCAGCCTCTTTCAATCAAACCCAGCACCATAGGGGTGACCCCAGAGTGACGGGGTGGGACAGGTTAGCAGGAGAGGGGACCTGGGATGTTCACAGGTGGAGTAGAATCACTTCCTGAACACGCTGCAGGGGCATCATCTCCAGACACAGAAATGAAGCTAACAATGATAAGGCAGAAGGGGACGACAGAGGATGAGATGGTTGGATGCCATCACCAACTTGAAGGATATGAGTTTGAGCAAGCTCCAGGAGTTGGTAATGGACAGGGAGGCCTGGTGCTGCAGTCCATGGGGTCACAAAGAGTTGGACACAACTGAGCGACTGAACTGATCTGTGATATGGGGAATAGACCAAGTCAGAGATCAAAAGTCAAGATACCACAGTCATTAATTCAGTTTCCAAATTCAATTTGCCTCAAATATTTTGGAATCTCAATAGTCCTATGATTGGCAGTTTTTAAGAAGGAAGAATAGAATCGATTATGTTCGTAAGTTGTTTTGCAGTTTCTTAAATAATTCCTATTTTATGGATTTGGGGAAAATTAAGACAAGTGCAAGTTAACAGAATCACATTTACAACAGGAAATCTGACAGACACATTGTCTGAGAGTAAGCTAACATCACCTACAGTGCTCTCAGGGACAGGATTGTATCAAGAGCTGTGGTTAATGTTTTCCCAACAAAACAGTCCTCAGCCACTTCCTGAACTGCGATGGAACTGGAAATAATTATGAGTCACCTTTAGTGCTGCAACTAACTGAAGCTGCTCCCTGGGTATCCTTTTGGCAATAAATTGAATATGTATTTTCATGTTACAAGGGTATCATTCATTAAATTACAGCTATAGTCCACTAGCGGGTTGCGGTGGAAAGAGTTAAAGAGCGGTTCTTTTAGTTGTTCATGCAGTTGTCTTGTGTGTATGTTCTGGTTACTGGCTGCTCACACCTGTGTGTTACTCACCCCTGCAGACAGCAGTTCCTCAGCTCCCTCTCTATGCCCTGCAGAATGCCACTTTCCAGGGAACAAAGATGAAAATAAGATGCTCCTTGATTGTAAAAAGCCTCAAGGTACCGTAAGATACAGACCTCAAATTACAAAGCACGACACAGATGCTACATTTTAATTATGATAAAGTTCACATAACATAAAATTTAACTACTTAACCATTTCTAAGTGGATGGTTTAATGTTTAGTACATTCACATGGTGTGCAACCAAGCTCAAGATTTTTTTTTTTTTTTTGCCTCATAAAACTGAAATTCTATAACCATTAAACAAACAACTCCCATTGCTACTCCCCAAGTCCCTGGAGACCACCATTCTACTTCCTGTCTTCCTGAATTTGACCACTCTGTGTCAAATTCATAGAATTTCACCACCTCACATAAGCAGAATCAGAGTATTTGTTCCTTTCGTGTCTGACATTTAGGCAAGATGTTGTCAAGGTTTAGCCATAGGTCAGCATTTTCCTCCTTTTAAACGTTGGATATTTCATTGTAAGGATTAGTTCCTTCCAACTTCTGGCTGCTTTAAACATAGTTGTACTGTGAATGCTACCTTCAAAGAGTATATAAGACGCTAAGGAAGAATTGAGGGTCTTGAAGATGCATTAGAGTCGCCTCAGAAAATGAGGAGACTTTCACCATCCAGATCACAAAGGGGAAGGTCTCTGAGGCAGAGGGCAGACTAGAAGTTGGAAGGATGTAGTGCTTTGGGAGAACCAACACACAACCTGAGTTGGTGTGTTGTTAGTCAGGAGACATTCTGGCAGCAGAGGGAGGTGAGGGAAGAGCTTCCTACCAACTTGTCTGCTCTGGTTTATTCTCTTCTTCAATACTCTGCCCTGTTCCAGGCCAAGGGCCTCAAGTTGAATATAAAGGAACATCACGGCAGCCATGGACACTGGCTGGTTCAGTTCACAAAGTCTCTCTGCCATCTCCCATGTGGATCTTCCCTGCTCTGTTCAATTTGCTTTTGACGTTGAGCAAATCTCTAAGTCCTACCTCCATCACAGGCCCTGGTTCCTCGCACCTGACTGAGTCATGATTCTGGGCTCCACTATAGTAACAATGAGCTCACCCATAACCCCTGCTGGAGTGGACTTGGGGCTGCGCTCTGGTTCCTGTAGCAGCTCTCCCAGCCCAGTAAGGATCAGATCTGTGCTAAAGAATGTAGTCTCTGGGGGGAGGGCAGAGGGATGGAAGCTCAGTGTGGATGTGTAGGAGGACAAGTCTACAGAAAAGACCAAGAGAGACAGGAGCAGGTTGCAAACGGAAGGCACCATGGGAGGAAGAGAAGATTTCAGAAATACAAAGAAGAAAAGATGGAAAGGAGATAAAGGAGATATTAGAGAATTGGGGACAGGGAGCTAGGACTGACTTCCCAGACTTTGTATGAATAATCAGATGTCACATACAGTGTCCTGGGTCAGGTTAAAATTGAGCCCAGGAGCCCAGGGCCCACCAACCACCATGAGAGAGCTCACAATACAGGGGATAAAAAATGCTTGCATCCCCATTCCATGGTCAGTTTCCAAGAAAGATTCACCTACATATCACTGATTAAATCTGCATCCATGAGATACAAAGAGCCCTCCCCCACCACCAACACACTGACAAGGAAGCCAAGAGCAGATGTGCTAAAACTTTAGCTGGATTTACAGAGGCAAATGGCTTAAACTAACCTTTGCTCTTGGGTCAATGGTTGGGTCCAGGTTCTTCAATACCAGAGGCCCATCCAAGCTGTACCTGAATTTAATTTGATAAAACTCAATCTCTCCTCCATGGGGCCAGGATGGCAGTGGACGATTCTCAAGTTCCCAGGGTCCTTCTTTCTCAAGGTCTGTATATTTAATCCCCCTTTCTACTGAAATCATCTGAAACACATATGACATCACATGAGTTAGTATCAGAGAGTATTGTTTACGGATGTTCAGAGACTGTAAATGAGACATTTTGCTTTTTTTATCTTTATATCTGATTTTATATGGTTCAGAATATCCCAGGTCTTAGCATCCACAAAGGACAGAAACGAGAGTTTGATGAGGCCTTGGATGAACTGCAAATTTGTTTGTCATCTTCAATAGTTTTACTTACAGCTACTTCCTCCAACTTTATATTAACACTAAAAGAATTAGAGAAATGAATGCTAAGATTTTATTGATCCACTTTTCACACCTGAATGAAAAACAAGAGCATTTTGTCAAAGAAAAGAATATTTATGGACACCAGTCAGTAATGTGTGGCTACAGAAGGGTCATGTATTACAGATAACAGACCTGGATGGTCATCAAACCTCCATTTAATTATTAGTCATTTTCTATTCTATTAGAAGTGAGAAGTGGAAAGATTTCATTTTTATTGTTTTTCTCCCTTTAGGAGAAGCTGCAAATATTCAAAAGTGCATAATTTACATATTGACCAAGGCCTCCTAAACAACCATGACTCCACACCTTTGAGAGCACTTTCTGAGAGGCAGCTTATCCTACCAGAAAGAAGGGCCACCAGAAATTTCAGGTGTTCAACACACACAAAAATAATGATAAAATAGGGGAAGGGCAGAAGATAGGAACATATTAATTAAAGAAACCTCAAAAAACTGAATTCTTTATTTTACAAAATATGAGGAATCACCTATTAAGAAACAAAGATAACCAAGCTTCTAAGAAATTAGCTTCTCTCTAGGATTTCAGAACCTTTCTCCTACAGAGACATTTATTGTATTTGAGGACAGCTTGTGACGAATATAAAACCTTCTGACATGGCACACATAAGACTGAGAAAAGACTGTATATATTTTATTTTATATTAACTTTAAGCAGACGAAGAAGAATGTTAAAAAAAACTTTGTTAACTACGATGTGAAATAATAGTTTTACTATTTTACATAACAATTGCTTTAATGCCATTTAACAGCAAGGAGACTTGAAAATGCTAAGAATGGAAAGATAGGCATCACCATGTTATCCACTTTGGCACTTTGCCTGACACACCACTGGAACATCCTCGTGAGTGTGAGTGTAAGAGACAGCACCAGGCCAACCTGCCTGAGATTCAAAGCTAAATGAGGAAGAAGAGGAATAAAGTCAGTCTCCTTCTCGATCTCTCATGCAGCTCCTTCTGTCACTTTATGAAGAAGACTCCTTTATTTTTATGAGTTTTAAAGGAGTATAGTTGATTTACAAAGTTGTGTTAGTTTCAGGTGTACAGTAATGTGCCATATATATATATATACTTATATATATACACACACACCATATATATATATATCATCCACTCTTTTAAATTATTTTTCCCATATATGTCATTACAGAGTATCAACTAGAGTTCCCTTTGCAATACAGAAGGTCATTTTTAGTTTTCTATCTTTATATATAGTACTGAAAAACTCCTTTATACATTTAAATCATT
>NW_017196218.1:0-8586 GCF_001704415.2 Capra hircus
CAAGATCCATGTCAGCACTGGAGAGGAATCCTCAGGTTCGGGCACCGAATCCACACAAGGTCTTAGGACCCGGCATCGACGGGAGAGGAATCCCGAGAGGCCCCGAGCAACTCGCATGGGACTGGCCTTTCCTGAGGCCACAGAGCGGTCCCTGAGGTCCCCGGGGTAAGTCGAGAGCACCTGCCGCAACTCGAGAAAATCCAGGAGGTTCTCCCCCTCCAGGCGAGATGAGGCCCATTTCCGCTGAGGCGTCTCGAGGCTAATCACACCTAAACTCTGGAACTTCTAAAGGGTCTTTAACACCCTTGCTGCAACTCAAGACGTTCTCCGACATACCCGTCTCCACTCGAGAGGAAGCACGAGAGTCCCGCCCACATCCAGAGGAGCCCCGTTTCCGCCTCATAGCTCGAGAGGAGGGATCCTTTCCCTGCGTGGTCGGAAAGAATTCCCGGCGTTCCCGTCGCATCTCAAGAGGAGGCGCTCTCCACAGGAAAGGCGAGGGGAACTCCAGGGCCGTGCCGACATTCTCAGAGTCCCCCAGATGGCTCAGTCCATTCCAGGGAAACCTGTTTTCCGTGCACTAACTCGACTTTCAAGCTGAGAATAGACTCACACCGCGGTGGCACGTGGGACAGCCCAGTGGGAAAGCGTCGTGGAAAAGCCACGTGGGAAAGCTTCGAGGGAAAGCCACAGATCCCTTGATCCATGAGAAGGGAAGAGTGCCACTGCTGCTACAGCTCGGGAGGAAAGCGCACGTGCATGCCCCCACTCGAGACGAGGACTGACTCCCCTGGGGAGACTCCAGAAGTACCCCAAGATCCATGTCAGCACTGGAGAGGAATCCTCAGGTTCCGGCACCGACTCCACACAAGGTCTTAGGCCCGGCATCGACGGGAGAGGAAACCCCGAGAGGCCCCCGAGCAACTCGCATGGGGACTGGCCTTTCCTGAGGCCACCAGAGCGGGTCCCTGAGGTCCCCGTCGTAAGTCGAGAGCACCTGCCTCAACTCGAGAAAATCAAGGAGGTTCTGCCCTCCAGGCGAGATGAGGCCCATTTCCACTGAGGCGTCTCGAGGCTAAACACACCTAACCTCTGGAATGTCCAAAGGGTCCTTCACACCCTTGATGCAACTCAAGAAGTTCCTGAAAATACCCTCCTCCACTCAAGAGGAAGCACGAGAGTACCGCCCATATCCAGAGGAGACCCAATTCCGCCTCATAGCTTGAGAGGAGGGATCCTTTCCCTGAGTGGCTGGGAAAGAATTCCTGGCTTTCCCGTCGCATCTCAAGAGGAGGTGCTCTCCAAAGGAAAGGCGAGAGAAACTCCAGGGTCGTGCCACCATTCCCAGAGTCCCCCAGATGTCTCAGTCCATTCCAGGGAAACCTCTTTTCCTAGCACTGCCTCAACTTTCAAGCCGAGGATCGGACTCACACCACGGTGGCACGTGGGACAGCCCTGTGGAAAGCCCTAGTGGGGAAAGACACAGATCCCTTGATCCACGCGAAGGGAAGCGTGACACTGCTGCTACAGCACGAGAAGAAATCGCACGTGAATGCCCCAATTCGAGACGAAGACTGACTCCCCTGGGGAGACTCCAGAAGTACCCCAAATCCATGTCAGCACTGGGAGAGGAATCCTCAGGTTCCGGCAGCGACAGTACACAAGGTCTTAGGCCCCGGCATTGACAGGAGAGGAATCCCGAGATGACCCCGAGCAACTCGCTGGGGACTGACATTTCCTGAGGACACCAGAGCGGGTCCCTGATGTCCCCGTCGAAAGTCGAGAGCACCTGCCTCAACTCGAGAAAAATCCAGGAGGTTCTCCCCTCCAGGCGAGATGAGGCCCATTTCCGCTGAGGCGTCTCGAGGCTAATCACACCTAACCTCTGAAACTTCCAAACGGGTCCTTCACACCCTTGCTGCAACTCAAGAAGTTCCGCGACATAACCCGTCTCCACTCGAGAGGAAGCACGAGAGTCCCGCCCTCATCCAGAGGAGCCCCGTTTCCGCCTCCTAGCTCGAGAGGAGGGATCCTTTCCCTGCGTGGTCGGGAAAGAATTCCCGGTGTTCCCGTCGCATCTCAAGAGGAGGCGCTCTCCACAGGAAAGGCGAGAGGAACTCCAGGGTCGTGCCACCATTCCCAGAGTCCCCCAGATGTCTTAGTCCAATCCAGGGAAACCTGTTTTCCCTGCACTGCCTCGACTTTCAAGCCGAGGATCGACTCACACCACGGTGGCACGAGGGGACAGCCCTGTGGGAAAGCCTCGTGGGAGAGCCTCGAGGGAAAGCCACAGATCCCTTGATCCACGCGAAGGGAAGCGTGACACTGCTGCTACAGTTCGGGAGGAAAGCGCACGTGCATGCCCCCACTCGAGACGAGGACTGGACTGCCCGGGGAGACTCCATAAGTACCCCAAGATCCATGTCAGCACTGGAGAGGAATCCTCAGGTTCCGTCACCGAATCCACACAAGATCTTATGGCCCGGCATCGACGGGAGAGGAATCCTGAGAGGCCCACGAGCAACTCGCATGGGGACTGGCCTTTCCTGAGGCCACCAGAGCGGGTCCCTGAGGTCCCGTCTTTAAGTCGAGAGCACCTGCCACAACTCGAGAAAATCCAGGAGGTTCTCCCCCTCCAGGCGAGATGAGGCCCATTTCCGCTGAGGCGTCTCGACGCTAATCAAATCTAACATCTGGAAAATCCAAAGGGTCCTTCACAACCTTGCTGCACTCAAGAAGTTCCCCGACATACCCGTCTCCACTCGAGAGGAAGCACGACAGTCCCGCCCATATCCAGAGGAGCCTCGTTTTCGCCTCCTAGCTCGAGAGGAGGGATCCTTTACCTGCTTAGTCGGGAAAGAATTCCTGGCTTTCCTGTCGCATCTCAAGAGCAGGCGCTCTCCATAGGAAAGGCGAGAGGAACTCCAGGGTCGTGCCACCATTCCCAGAGTACCCCAGATGTCTCAGTCCATTCCAGGGAAACCTGTTTTCCCTGCACTGCCTCGACTTTCAAGCCGAGGATCGACTCACACCACGGTGGCACGAGGGACAGCCCTGTGGGAAAGCCTCGTGGGAAAGCCTCGAGGGAAAGCCACAGATCCTTGATCCACGCGAAGGGAAGATTGACACTGCTGCTACAGCCTGGGAGGAAATGCGCACGTGCATGCCCCCACTCGAGACGAGGACTGACTCCCCTGGGGAGACTCCAGAAGTACCGAAGATCCATGTGAGCACTGGAGAGGAATCCTCAGGTTCCGGACCGAATCCACACAAGATCTTACTCCCCGGATTCGACGGGAGAGGAATCTGAGTAGCCCCCGAGCAACTCGCATGGGGACTGGACTTTCCTGAGGACACCAGAGCGAGTCCCTGAGGTCCCCGTCGTAAGTCGAGAGCACCTGCCGCAATTCGAGAAAATCCAGGAGGTTCTCCCCTCCAGGCGAGATGAGGCCCATTTCCTCTGAGGCTTCCCGAGGATAATCACACCTAACCTCTGGAACTTACAAAGGGTCCTTCGCACCCTTGCTGCAACTCAAGAAGTTCCCCGACATACCCGTCTCCACTCGAGAGGAAGCACGAAGGTTCCGCTCACATCCAGAGGAGCCCCATTTTCCGCCTCCTAGCTCGAGAGGAGGGATCCTTTCCCTGCGTGGTGGGGAAAGATTTCCCGGCGTTCCCGTCGCATCTCAAGAGGAGGCACTCTTCGCAGGAAAGGCGAGAGGAACTCCAGAGTCGTGCCACCATTCCCAGAGTTCCCCAGATGTTTCAGTCCGTTCCAGGGAAACCTGTTTTCCCTGCTCTGCCTCGACTTTCAAGCCGAGGATCGGCTCACACCACGGTGGCACGTGGGACAGCCCTGTGGGAAAGCCTCGTGCAAAAGCCTCGTGGGAAAGCCTAGAGAGAAAGCCACAGATCCCTTGATCCTCGAGAAGGGAAGCACGACACTGCTGCTACAGCTCGGAGGAAAGCGCACGTGCATGCCCCCACTCGAGACGAAGACTGATTCCCCTGGGGAGACTACAGAAGTACCCCATATCCATGTCAGCACTGGAGAGGAATTCTCACGTTCCGGCACTGACTCCACACAAGGTCTTAGGCACTGGCATCGACGGAGAGGCATCCCGAGAGGCCCCCGAGCAACTCGCTTGGGAACTGGCCTTTCCTGATGCCACCAGAGCGGGTCCCTGAGGTCCCCGTCGTAAGTCGAGAGCACCTGCCGCAACTCGAGAAAATCCAGGAGGTTCTCCCCTCCAGGCGAGATGAGGCCCATTTCCGCTGAGGCGTCTCGAGGCTAATCACATCTAAACATCTGGAACTTCCAAAGGGTCCTTCACACCCTTGCTGCAACTCAAGAAGTTCCCCGACATACCCGTCTCCACTCGAGAGGAAGCACGAGAGTCCCGCCCACATCCAGAAGAGCCCCATTTCCGCCTTCTAGCTCGAGAGGAGGGATCCTTTCCCTGCGTGGTGGGGAAAGAATTCCCAGTATTCCCGTCGCATCTCAAGAGGAGGCGCTCTCCACAGGAAAGGCGAGAGGAACTCCAGAGTCGATGCCACCATTCCCAGAGTCCCCCAGATGTCTCAGTCCATTTCAGGGAATCCTGTTTTCCCTGCACTGCCTCTACTTTCAAGCCGAGGATCGACTCACACCACGGTGGTACGTGGGACAGTGCTGTGAGAAAGCCTCGTGGGAAAGCCTCGTGGGCAAGCCTCGAGGGAAAGCCACAGATCCCTTGATCCACGCGAAGGGAAGCGCGACACTGCTGCTACAGCTCGGGAGGAAAGCGCACGTGCATGCCCCCACTCGAGACGAGGACTGACTCCCCTGGGGAGACTCCAGAAGTACCCCAAGATCCATGTCAGCACTGGAGAGGAATCCTCAGGTTCCGGCACCGACTCCAGACAAGGTCTTAGGCCCCGGCATCTACGGGAGAAGAATCCCGAGAGGCCCCGAGCAACTCGCATGGGGACTAGCCTTTCCTGAGGCCACCAGAGCGGGTCCCTGAGGTCCCCGTCGTAAGTCCAGAGCACCTGCCGCAACTGGAGAAAATCCAGGAGGTTCTCCCCTCCAGGCGAGATGAGGCCCATTTCCGCTGAGGCGTCTCCAGGCTAATCACATCTAACATCTGGAACTTCCAAAGGGTCCTTCACACCCTTGCTGCAACTCAAGAAGTTCCCCGACATATCCGTCTCCACTCGAGAGGAAGCACGAGAGTCCCGCACACATCCAGAGGAGCCCGATTTCCGCCTCCTAGCTCGAGAGGAGGGATCCTTTCCCTGCGTGTTGGGGAAAGAATTCCCCACGTTCCCGTCGCATCTCAAGAGGAGGCGCTCTCCACAGGAAAGGCGAGAGGAACTCCAGAGTCGTGCCACCATTCCCAGAGTCCCCGAGATGTCTCAGTCCATTCCAGAGAAACGTGTTTTCCCTGCACTGCCTCCACTTTCAAGCCGAAGATCAACTCACACCACGGTGGCACATGGGACAGCCCTTTGGGAAAGCCTCGTGGGAAAGCCTCGAGGGAAACACTCTGATCCCTTTATCCACGCGAAGGGTAGTGGGACACTGCTGCTACAGCTCGGGAGGAAATCGCACGTACATGCCCCCACTCGAGACGAGGACTGACTCTCCTGGGCAGACTCTAGAAGTACCCCAAGATTCGTGTCAGCACTGGACAGGAATCCTCAGGTTCCGGCACTGACTCCACACAAGGTCTTAGGCCCCAGCATCGACGGGAGAGGAATCCCGAGAGGCCGCCGAGCAACTCGCATGGCGACTGGCCTTTCCTGATGCCACCAGAGCGGGTCCCTGAGGTCCCCGTCGTAAGTCGAGACACCTGCCGCAACTCGAGAAAATCAAGGAAGTTCTCCCCTCCAGGCGAGATGCGGCCCATTTCCGCTGAGACGTCTTCAGGCTAATCAAATCTAACATCTGGAACTTCCAAAGGGTCCTTCACACCCTTGCTGCAACTCAAAGAAGTTCCCTGACATACCCGTCTCCACTCGAGAGAAAACACGAGAGTCCCACCCACATCCAGAGGAAACCCTTTCTGCCTCCTAGCTCGAGAGGAGGGATCCTTTCCCTGCGTGGTCGGGAAATATTCCCAGCGTTTCCGTCGCATCTCAAGAGGAGGCGCTCTCCACAGGAAAGGCGAGAGCAACTCCAGGGTCGTGCCACCATTCCCAGAGTCCCCCAGATGTCTCAGTCCATTCCAGGGAAACCTGTTTTCCCAGCACTGCCTCGATGTTCAAGCCGAGGATCGACTCACACAACGGTGGCACGTTGGACAGCCCTGTGGGAAAGCCTCGTCGGAAAGCCTCGTGGGAAAACCTCGAGGGAAAGCCACAGATCCCTTGATCCACGCGAAGGGAAGGGCGACACTGCTGCTACAGCTCGGGAGGAAAGCGCACGTGCATGCCCCCACTCAAGACGAGGAATGACTCCCCTGCGGAGACTCCAGAAGTAACCCCAAGATCCATGTCAGCACTGCAGAGGAATCCACAGTTTCCGGCACCAACTCCACACAAGGTCTTAGGCCTCCGGCATCGACGGGAAAGGAATCCCGAGAGGCCCCCGAGCAACTCGCATGGGACTGGCCTTTCCTGAGGCCACCAGAGCGGGTCCCTGAGGTCCCCGGTCGTAAGTCGAGAGCACCTGCCGCAACTCGAGAAAATCCAGGAGGTTCTCCCCTCCAGGGAGATGAGGCCCATTTCCGCTGAGGCGTCTTGAGGCTAATCACACCTAACCTCTGGAACTTCCAAAGTGTCCTTCACACCCTTCCTGCAACTCAAGAAGTTCCCCGACATACCCGTCTCCACTCGAGAGGAAGCACGAGAGTCCCGCCCACATCCAGAGGAGCCCCGTTTCCGCCTCCTAGATCGAGAGGAGGGATCCTTTCCCTGCGTGGTCGGGAAAGATTCCCAGTGTTCCCGTCGCATCAAAAGAGGAGGCGCTCCCACAGGAAAGGTGAGAGGAACTCCAGGGTCGTGCCAAATTCCAGAGTCCACCAGATGTCTCAGTCCATTCCAGGGAAACCTGTTTTCCCTGCACTGCCTCGACTTTCAAGCCGAGGATCTTCTCACACAAGGGTGGCACGTGGGACAGCCCTATGGGAAAGCCTAGTGGGAAAGCCTCGAGGGAAAGCCACAGATCCCTTGATCCTCGAGAAGGGAAGAGCGACACTGCTGCTACAGCTCGGGGAGGAAAGCGCACGTGCATGCCCCCACTCGAGACCGAGGACTGACTCCCCTGGGGAGACTCCAGAAGTACCCCAATATCCATGTCAGCACTGGAGAGGAATCCTCAGGTTCCAGCACCGACTCCACACAAGATCTTAGGCCCCGGCATCGACGGGAGAGGAATCCCGAGAGGCCCCCGAGCAACTTGCCTGGGGCACTGGCCTTTCCTGAGGCCACCAGAGCGGGTCCCTGAGGTCCCCGTCGTAAGTCGAGAACACCTGCCGGCAAGTCGAGAAAATCCAGGAGGTTTCCATCCAGGCGAGATGTGTCCCATTTCCGCTGAAGCGTCTCGAGGCTAAACACATCTAACATCTGGAACTTCCAAAGGGTCCTTCACACCCTTGCTGCAACTCAAGAATTTCCCCCACCTACCCGTCTCCACTCGGAGAGGAAGCACGAGAGTCCCGCCCACATTCCAGAGGAGCCCCGTTTCCGCCCCAACCTCGAGAGGAGGGATCCTTTCCCTACTTGCTCGCGAAAGAATTCCTGGCGTTCCCGTCTGCATCTCAAGAGGAGGCGCTCTCCACAGGAAAGGCGAGAGGAACTCCAGGGTCATTCCACCATTCCCAGAATCCCCCAGATGTCTAAGTCCATTCCAGGGAAATCTGTTTTCCCTGCACTGCCTCGACTTTCAAGTCGAGGATCAACTCACACCACGGTGGCACGTGGGGCAGCCCTGTGGGAAAGCCTCATGGGTCAGCCTCGTGGGAAAGCCTCGAGGGGAAAGCCGCAGATCCCTTGATCTACGTGAAGGGATGCGTGACACTGCTGCTGCAGCTCGGGAGGAAAGCGCACGTGCATGCCCCCACTCGAGGACGAGACTCCAGACGTACCCCAAGATCCATGTCAGCACTGGAGAGGAATCCTCAGGTTCCAGCACTGACTCCACACAAGGTCTTAGGCCCCAGCGTCGACGGGAGAATAATCCCGAGAGGCCCCCGAGCAACTCGCATGGGGACTGGCCTTTCCTGAGGCCACCAGAGCGGGTACCTGAGATCCCCGTCGTAAGTCGAGAGCAACCTGGCCGCAACTATAGAAAATCCAGGAGGTTCTCCCCTTCAGGCGAGATGAGGCCCATTTCCGCTGAGGTGTCTCGAGGCTAATCACACCTAAACCTCTGGAACTTCCAAAGGGAACTTTACACCCTGGCTGCAACTCAAGAAGTTCCCCGACATACCTGTCTCCACTCGAGAGGAAGCAGGAGAGTCCCGCCACATCCCAGAGGAGCCCCGTTTCCGCTTTCCTAGTTCGAGAGGTAGTATCCTTTCCCTGCGTGGTCGCGCAAAGCAAATCCGTGCATTGCCCGTCGCTCATCTCAAGCAGGGTGCGCTTCTCCCACTAGTAAAGGCG
>NW_017196219.1:0-8586 GCF_001704415.2 Capra hircus
AGCAGCCCTGAGGCAAGACCTGCTGGAGGAGCCCTGAGCCCCCGCCTGATAGGCGAGTGCACAGCCAGCAGGGAAGCGAGCCTCCTAGGGGGAAGAGGAGGCAGCCCAGCCCGTCATGCTGAAAGCCTGCTTGCACGGAGCTAAGTGGGCCTCTGTTTCGGCAGAGCTCTAGCTCTGCTCAGAGCCCCGATCTCGCAGAGTTACTGGCGTTGGCCCTTCTGCCATGGGCGAGCCTTGCCCAGACTTGCCTTGCTTTTAGGCTCCCTCCCCAGGAAGGAGCAGCCTGTGTGAGGCTGGGAGACGCCACTGGCGCCTTCCTGCCTTCAGCTCTGCTCCTGCCTTGCCTTTGCCCTTAGGTTCCAAGCGTCCTTGAGGAGGGCTCAGGGGCTGGTGGGTTGCACACTGCCAAGGGCTCCAGCAGTGAGAGCTCTGTCAGAGGGAGGCGAGGGTAACAGCAGGTATCCTTCAGCGGTTGCTTGGCTGCCCAGACTCAGCGCCGCACGGAGAGCACAGGCTCCCAGGGCCCTGGCAGGCGTCTTCAGCCCCGGCGAACCAAAGGCTGTCTCCGTGGGTGCCCAGAGAGTGTTGACAGACGTAGGTTCCCTAGCACTCTCCTCCCCAGCAGAGACATGTGCAGGTGGTTGGGGCCTGATCCTGCGTGTCTGGGTTCCGCCCAGCACCAGCTCAGGGGAAGCAGCCCCTGAGGCAAGACCTGCTGGAGGAGCCCTGCGCCCCGCCTGATAGGCGAGTGCACAGCCAGCAGGGAAGCGAGCCTCCTCGGGGGAAGAGGAGGCAGCCCAGCCCCGTCAAGCTGAAACCTGCTTGCACGGAGCTAAGTGCGCCTCCAGTAAGGCAGAGCTCTAGCTCTGCTCAGAGGCCCGATCTGGCAGCGTCCCTGCGGGCTGCTCTGCCGGGGCGAGCATTGCCCAGACTTGCCTTGCTTTTAGGCTCCCTCCCAGGGAAGAGCAGGCTGTGTGAGGCTGGGAGACGCCACTTTACTTCCTTGCCTCAGCTCCGCCTGCCTTGCCTTTGCACTTAGGTGCCAGCGTCCTTGGGAGGGCTTAGGGGCTGGTGGGTTGCACACTGCCAAGGATCCAGCAGTGAGAGCTCTGTCAGAGGGAAGGGAAGGGCAAACTGCAGGACTCCTCCAGCGGATTGTGGCCGGCCAGACTCAGCGCCGCACGGAGAGCACCAGGCTCCCAGGCCCCTGGCTGGGGTCTTCAGCCCCGCACACCGGAGGCTGATTCCGTGTTCGCCAAAAGTGTATGACAGACGTAGGTTCCCTAGCACTCTCCTCCCAGCAGAGACATGTGCAGGTGGTTGGGGCCTGATCCTGCGTGTCTGGGTTCCCGCCAGCCCAAACTCAGGGGAAGCAGCCCCTGAGGCAAGACCTGCTGGAGGAGCCCTGAGCCCCCGCCTGATAGGCGAGTGCACAGCCAGCAGGGAAGCGAGCCTCCTAGGGGGAAGAGGAGGCAGCCCAGCCCTGTCATGCTGAAGCCCTGCTTGCACGGAGCTAAGTGGGCCCCCTGTTCGGCAGAGCTCTAGCTCTGCTCAGAGCCCCCGATCTCGCAGAGTTACTGGCGTTGGGCCCTTCTGCCATGGGCGAGCCTTGCCCAGACTTGCCTTGCTTTTAGGCTCCTCCCCAGGAAGGAGCAGCCTGTGTGAGGCTGGGAGAACGCCACTGGCGCCTTCCTGCCTTCAGCTCTGCTCCTGCCTTGCCTTTGCCTTTAGGTTCCAAGCGTCCTTGAGGAGGGCTCAGGGGCTGGTGGGTTGCACTGCCAAGGGCTCCAGCAGTGAGAGCTCTGTCAGAGGGAGGCGAGGGTAACAGCAGGTATCCTTCAGCGGTTGCTTGGCTGCCCAGACTCAGCGCCGCACGGAGAGCACGAGGCTCAGGGCCCCTGGCAGGCGTCTTCAGCCCCGGAGAACCAAAGGCTGTCTCCGTGGGTGCCCAGAGAGTATATGACAGACGTAGGTTCCCTAGCACTCTCCTCCCCAGCAGAGACATGTGCAGGTGGTTGGGGCCTGATCCTGCGTGTCTGGGTTCCGCCCACAGCACCAGCTCAGGGGAAGCAGCCCCTGAGGCAAGACCTGCTGGAGGAGCCCTGCCCCCGCCTGATAGGCGAATGCAGAGCCAGCAGGGAAGCGAGCCTCCTCGGGGGAAGAGGAGGCAGCCCAGCCCCGTCAAGCTGAAAGCCTTGCTTGCACGGAGCCAAGTGCGCCTCCAGTTCGGCAGAGCTCTAGCTCTGCTCAGAGCCCCGATCTGGCAGAGTTCCGTCGCGAGGCTGCTCTGCCATGGGCGAGCCTTGCCAGACTTGCCTTGCTTTTAGGCTCCCTCTCCAGGAAGGAGCAGGCTGTGTGAGGCTGGGAGACGCCACTGGCGCCTTCCTG
This sequence comes from Capra hircus, assembly GCF_001704415.2. Classification (NCBI taxonomy): domain Eukaryota; kingdom Metazoa; phylum Chordata; class Mammalia; order Artiodactyla; family Bovidae; genus Capra; species Capra hircus. The sequence continues at coordinate 2,389 of NW_017196219.1, forward strand.
GCTTCAGCTATGCTCCTGCCTTGCCTATGCACTTAGCTCCCAAGCGTCCTTGAGGAGGGCTCAGGGGCTGCTGGGTTGCACACTGACAAGGGCTCCATCAGTGAGAGCTCTGTCAGAGGGAAGCGAAGGGCAAAAGCAGGGCTCCTTCTGCGGTTGCTTTGCCCCCAGACTCAGCGCCGCACGGAGAACACCAGGCTCCCAGGCCCCTGGCTGGAGTCTGCAGCCCCGGACAACCAAAGGCTGTCTCTGTGGGTGCCCTGAGAGTGTGTGACAGACGTAGGTTCCCTAGCACTCTCCTCCCCAGCAGAGACATGTGCAGGTGGTTGGGGCCTTATACTGGGTGTCTGGGTTCCCCCCACAGGACCAGCTCAGGGGAAGCAGCCCCTGAGGCAAGACCTGCTGGAGGAGCCCTGCGCCCCCGATAGGCGAGTGCAGAGGCAGGGAAGCGAGCCTCCTCGGGGAAGAGGAGGCAGCCCAGCCCGTCAAGCTGAAAAAGCTTGCACGGAGCCAAGTGCGCCTCCAGTACTGCAGAGCTCTAGCTCTGCTCAGGCCCGATCTGACAGAGTTCCTGGCGTGGGGCTTGTTCTGCCATGGGCGAGCCTTGCCCAGACTTGCCTTGCTTTTAGGCTCCCTCCCCAGGAAGGAGCAGGCTGTGTGAGGCTGGGAGACGCCACTTCCGCCTTCCTGGCTTCAGCTCTTGTCCTTTGCACTTAGGTCCCAAGCGTCCTTGAGGAGGGCTCAGGGGCTGGTGGGTTGCACACTGCCAAGGGCTCCAGCAGTGAGAGCTCTGTCAGAGGGAAGCGAGGGCAACAGCAGGTATCCTTCAGCGGTTGCTTGGCTGCCCAGACTCAGCGCTGCACGGAGAGCACCAGGTTCCAAGGGCCCCTGGCTGGGGTTTGCAGCCCCGCACACCTAGGCTGACTCCGTGGGTGCCTAGAAAGTGTGTGACAGACGTAGCTTCCCTAGCACTCTCCTCCCCAACAGAGACATGTGCAGGTGGTTGGGGCCTGATCCTGCGTGTCTGGGTTCACGCCCGCATCCCCAACTCAGGGGAAGCAGCCCCTGAGGCAAGACCTGCTGGAGGAGCCCTGAGCCCCGCCTGATAGGCGAGTGCACAGCCAGCAGGGAAGCGAGCCTCCTAGGGGGAAGAGGAGGCAGCCCAGCCCCTCAAGCTGAAACCCTGCTTGCACGGAGCTAAGAGCGCCTCCAGTAAGGCAGAGCTCTAGCTCTGCTCAGAGCCCCGATCTGGCAGCGTCCCCTGCGCGAGGCTGCTCTGCCGGGGCCGAGCATTGCCCAGACTTGCCTTGCTTTTAGGCTCCCTCTCCAGGGAAGAGCAGGCTGTGTGAGGCTGGGAGACGCCACTGGTTACTTCCTTGCCTCAGCTCCGCTCCTGCCTTGCCTTTGCACTTAGGTGCCAGGCGTCCTTGGGGAGGGCTTAGGGGCTGGTGGGTTGCACACTGCCAAGGGATCCAGCAGTGAGAGCTCTGTCAGAGGGAAGGGAAGGGCAACTGCAGGACTCCTCCAGCGGATGCGTGGCCGGCCAGACTCAGCGCCGCACGGAGAGCACCAGGCTCCCAGGGCCCCTGGCTGGGGTCTTCAGCCCCGCACACCGGGGGCTGATTCCGTGTTCGCCCAAAAAGTGTATGACAGACGTAGGTTCCCTAGCACTCTCCTCCCCAGCAGAGACATGTGCAGGTGGTTGGGGCCTGATCCTGCGTGTCTGGGTTCCCGCCCACAGCCCCAACTCAGGGGAAGCAGCCCCTGAGGCAAGACCTGCTGGAGGAGCCCTGAGCCCCCGCCTGATAGGCGAGTGCACAGCCAGCAGGGAAGCGAGCCTCCTAGGGGGAAGAGGAGGCAGCCCAGCCCTGTCATGCTGAAAGCCCTGCTTGCACGGAGCTAAGTGGGCCTCCTGTTCGGCAGAGCTCTAGCTCTGCTCAGAGCCCGATCTCGCAGAGTTACTGGCGTTGGCCCTTCTGCCATGGGCGAGCCTTGCCCAGACTTGCCTTGCTTTTAGGCTCCCTCCCCAGGAAGGAGCAGCCTGTGTGAGGCTGGGAGACGCCACTGGCGCCTTCCTGCCTTCAGCTCTGCTCCTGCCTTGCCTTTGCCCTTAGGTTCCAAGCGTCCTTGAGGAGGGCTCAGGGGCTGGTGGGTTGCACACTGCCAAGGGCTCCAGCAGTGAGAGCTCTGTCAGAGGGAGGCGAGGGTAACAGCAGGTTTCAGCGGTTGCTTGGCTGCCCAGACTCAGCGCCGCACGGAGAGCACGAGGCTCCCAGGGCCCCTGGCAGGCGTCTTCAGCCCCGGAGAACCAAAGGCTGTCTCCGTGGTGCCCAGAGAGTATATGACAGACGTAGGTTCCCTAGCACTCTCCTCCCAGCAGAGACATGTGCAGGTGGTTGGGGCCTGATCCTGCGTGTCTGGGTTCCGCCCACAGCACCAGCTCAGGGGAAGCAGCCCCTGAGGCAAGACCTGCTGGAGGAGCCCTGCGCCCCCCGCCTGATAGGCGAATGCAGAGCCAGCAGGGAAGCGAGCCTCCTCGGGGAAGAGGAGGCAGCCCAGCCCCGTCAAGCTGAAAGCCTTGCTTGCACGGAGCCAAGTGCGCCTCCAGTTCGGCAGAGCTCTAGCTCTGCTCAGAGCCCCGATCTGGCAGAGTTCCCGTCGCGAGCTGCTCTGCCATGGGCGAGCCTTGCCCAGACTTGCCTTGCTTTTAGGCTCCCTCTCCAGGAAGGAGCAGGCTGTGTGAGGCTGGGAGACGCCACTGGCGCCTTCCTGGCTTCAGCTATGCTCCTGCCTTGCCTATGCACTTAGCTCCAAGCGTCCTTGAGGAGGGCTCAGGGGCTGCTGGGTTGCACACTGACAAGGGCTCCATCAGTGAGAGCTCTGTCAGAGGGAAGCGAAGGGCAAAAGCAGGGCTCCTTCTGCGGTTGCTTTGCCGCCCAGACTCAGCGCCGCACGGAGAACACCAGGCTCCCAGGGCCCCTGGCTGGAGTCTGCAGCCCCGGACAACCAAAGGCTGTCTCTGTGGGTGCCCTGAGAGTGTGTGACAGACGTAGGTTCCCTAGCACTCTCCTCCCCAGCAGAGACATGTGCAGGTGGTTGGGGCCTTATACTGGGTGTCTGGGTTCCCCGCCACAGGACCAGCTCAGGGGAAGCAGCCCCTGAGGCAAGACCTGCTGGAGGAGCCCTGCGCCCCGCCTGATAGGCGAGTGCAGAGCCAGCAGGGAAGCGAGCCTCCTCGGGGGAAGAGGAGGCAGCCCAGCCCCGTCAAGCTGAAAGCCCTGCTTGCACGGAGCCAAGTGCGCCTCCAGTACTGCAGAGCTCTAGCTCTGCTCAGAGGCCCGATCTGACAGAGTTCCTGGCGTGGGGCTTGTTCTGCCATGGGCGAGCCTTGCCCAGACTTGCCTTGCTTTTAGGCTCCCTCCCCAGGAAGGAGCAGGCTGTGTGAGGCTGGGAGACGCCACTTCCGCCTTCCTGGCTTCAGCTCTTGTCCTTTGCACTTAGGTCCCAAGCGTCCTTGAGGAGGGCTCAGGGGCTGGTGGGTTGCACACTGCCAAGGGCTCCAGCAGTGAGAGCTCTGTCAGAGGGAAGCGAGGGCAACAGCAGGTATCCTTCAGCGGTTGCTTTGGCTGCCCAGACTCAGCGCTGCACGGAGAGCACCAGGTTCCAAGGGCCCCTGGCTGGGGTTTGCAGCCCCGCACACCTAGAGGCTGACTCCGTGGGTGCCTAGAAAGTGTGTGACAGACGTAGCTTCCCTAGCACTCTCCTCCCAACAGAGACATGTGCAGGTGGTTGGGGCCTGATCCTGCGTGTCTGGGTTCACGCCCGCATCCCCAACTCAGGGGAAGCAGCCCCTGAGGCAAGACCTGCTGGAGGAGCCCTGAGCCCCGCCTGATAGGCGAGTGCACAGCCAGCAGGGAAGCGAGCCTCCTAGGGGAAGAGGAGGCAGCCCAGCCCCTCAAGCTGAAACCCTGCTTGCACGGAGCTAAGAGCGCCTCCAGTAAGGCAGAGCTCTAGCTCTGCTCAGAGCCCCGATCTGGCAGCGTCCCCTGCGCGAGGCTGCTCTGCCGGGGCCGAGCATTGCCCAGACTTGCCTTGCTTTTAGGCTCCCTCTCCAGGGAAGAGCAGGCTGTGTGAGGCTGGGAGACGCCACTGGTTACTTCCTTGCCTCAGCTCCGCTCCTGCCTTGCCTTTGCACTTAGGTGCCAGGCGTCCTTGGGGAGGGCTTAGGGGCTGGTGGGTTGCACACTGCCAAGGGATCCAGCAGTGAGAGCTCTGTCAGAGGGAAGGGAAGGGCAACTGCAGGACTCCTCCAGCGGATGCGTGGCCGGCCAGACTCAGCGCCGCACGGAGAGCACCAGGCTCCCAGGGCCCCTGGCTGGGGTCTTCAGCCCCACACACCGGGAGGCTGATTCCGTGTTCGCCCAAAAGTGTATGACAGACGTAGGTTCCCTAGCACTCTCCTCCCCAGCAGAGACATGTGCAGGTGGTTGGGGCCTGATCCTGCGTGTCTGGGTTTCCGCCCACAGCCCCAACTCAGGGGAAGCAGCCCCTGAGGCAAGACCTGCTGGAGGAGCCCTGAGCCCCGCCTGATAGGCGAGTGCACAGCCAGCAGGGAAGCGAGCCTCCTAGGGGGAAGAGGAGGCAGCCCAGCCCTGTCATGCTGAAACCCTGCTTGCACGGAGCTAAGTGCCCTGTTCGGCAGAGCTCTAGCTCTGCTCAGAGCCCCGATCTCGCAGAGTTACTGGCGTTGGGCTCCTGCGGGGGCGAGCCTTGCCCAGACTTGCCCTTGCTTTTAGGCTCCCTCCCAGGAAGAGCAGCCTGTGTGAGGCTGGGAGACGCCACTGGCCTTCCTGCCTTCAGCTCTGCTCCTGCCTTGCCTTTGCCCTTAGGTTCCAAGCGTCCTTGAGGAGGGCTCAGGGGCTGGTGGTTGCACACTGCCAAGGGCTCCAGCAGTGAGAGCTCTGTCAGAGGGAGGCGAGGGCAAACAGCAGGTATCCTTCAGCGGTTGCTTGGCTGCCAGACTCAGCGCCGCACGGAGAGCACGAGGCTCCCAGGGCCCCTGGCTGGGGTCTTCAGCCCCAGAACCAAAGGCTGTCTCCGTGGTGCCCAGAGAGTGTATGACAGACGTAGGTTCCCTAGCACTCTCCTCCCCAGCAGAGACATGTGCAGGTGGTTGGGGCCTGATCCTGCGTGTCTGGGTTCCCGCCCCAGCCAACTCAGGGGAAGCAGCCCCTGAGGCAAGACCTGCTGGAGGAGCCCTGAGCCCCCGCCTGATAGGCGAGTGCAGCCAGCAGGGAAGCGAGCCTCCTCGGGGGAAGAGGAGGCAGCCCAGCCCCGTCAAGCTGAAAGCCTTGCTTGCACGGAGCCAAGTGCGCCTCCAGTTGGCAGAGCTCTAGCTCTGCTCAGAGCCCCGATCTGGCAGAGTTCCTGCGCGGGGCTCTGCCATGGCGAGCCTTGCCCAGACTTGCCTTGCTTTTAGGCTCCCTCTCCAGGAAGGAGCAGGCTGTGTGAGGCTGGGAGACGCCACTGCGCCTTCCTGGCTTCAGCTATGCTCCTGCCTTGCCTTTGCCTTAGCTCCAAGCGTCCTTGAGGAGGGCTCAGGGGCTGGTGGGTTGCACACTGCCAAGGGCTCCAGCAGTGAGAGCTCTGTCAGAGGGAGGGAGGGCAAAGCAGGGCTCCTTCTGCGGTTGCTTGGCCGCCCAGACTCAGGCGCCACGGAGAGCACGAGGCTCCAGGGCCCCGCTGGCAGGGTCTCCCCGGAAACCAAGGCTGTCTCCGTGGGTGCCCAGAGAGTAATGAACAGACGTAGGTTCCCTAGCAGCTCTCCTCCCCAGCAGAGACATGTGCAGGTGGTTGGGGCCTGATCCTGCGTGTCTGGGTTCCCGCCCACAGGACCAGCTCAGGGGAAGCAGCCCCTGAGGCAAGACCTGCTGGAGGAGCCCTGCGCCCCCGCCTGATAGGCGAGTGCAGAGCCAGCAGGGAAGCGAGCCTCCTCGGGGGAAGAGGAGGCAGCCCAGCCCCGTCAAGCTGAAAGCCTTGCTTGCACGGAGCCAAGTGCGCCTCCAGTCGGCAGAGCTCTAGCTCTGCTCAGAGCCCCGATCTGGCAGAGTTCCGGCGTGGGCTGCTCTGCCATGGGCGAGCCTTGCCCAGACTTGCCTTGCTTTTAGGCTCCCTCCCCAGGAAGGAGCAGGCTGTGTGAGG